>NW_018406389.1:114405-115174 GCF_002113885.1 Mizuhopecten yessoensis
GTTGATAACACTTTGTTTGATATCCCAGACTTCATTTTAAACAAATATATTCCCAGCGATGTTTTTGTTGAACGAGCTGGTGTATTCCGTACCAAGTCCTTTATATATGTATAAAGATCTGTAAAATTGGCTTTTGTAATTCCAGTTAAGTTAATAAAATCTGATGCAGTTAGTGCTTCATCAGAGTCAAAGTCAATTCTTGATTTTTCTGTCTGGATCGCAAATGTTCTTAATTTATGTAAGAGTTCAAACAGTGTAGATCTGTTCAGTAAAACACAATCATTTTTGCATTCAACTACTCGCATAGCTTCAGGTGTTAATTTATCTCCAACGAGATGATCTGGACAGCACCGCGCTCCTGCAGGAATTATAATTTAATATAAAAATAAGGATAATAGTTGTCTGTGTTCATTAACATTTGAACTTCTTGATAATGTAACAGAATTTTGAAACATGCATTTAACAAGAGGACAGAAATAATCAGCTGTGAAAGTGAAGAAAACTGTGTTCAGTATTTGAACTTTTAAATGTGCGACATGTGTGTGAAAGTGACGATGTGTTTCTAATATATGAGTTTGAAGTGCGCTCCGGGCGCGGGTCGCATATTTCCCGCATATTATAGAGTGACGGAGTTCTGACGTTAATCGTTGACAGACCGATATGAAAAAAGTTGATAAACGTCAGAATAATTCGGACTAGTAACCAGGGGGAACTATTGTCTGTATGATTCTTTCCCCCTCTGTATTAGTAACTAGGGGGAAACTATTGT
>NW_018406389.1:116381-116948 GCF_002113885.1 Mizuhopecten yessoensis
GTTATTGGCTAGCTTATTCTTAAACCTTATTGTCTAGCTCATTCTTTCGCCCCTCTCTGTATTAGTAACTAGGGGGGAAACTATTGGCTAGCTGATTCTTTCCCCCCTCTCTGTATTAGTAACCAGGGGGAGCTTTGTCTAGCTGATTCTTTCCCCCCTCCGTATTAGTAACCAGGGGGGAAACTATTGTCCAGCTGATTCTTTCCCTCCTCTCTGTATTAGTAATTAGGGGGGAAACTATTGTCTAGCTGATTCTTTCCCCCCTCTCTGTTTTAGTAACCAGGGGGAGCTTTGTCTAGCTGATTCTTTCGCCCCTCTCTGTATTATTAACTAGGGGGAAACTATTGGCTAGCTTATTCTGAAACCTTATTGTTGAGCTGATTCTTTCGCCCCTCTCTGTATTATTAACTAGGGGGAAACTATTGGCTAGGTTATTCTGAAACCTTATTGTTTAGCTGATTCTTTCGCCCCTCTCTGCATTATTAACTAAGGGGAAACTATTGGCTAGCTTATTCTGAAACCTTATTGTTGAGCTGATTCTTTCGCCCCTCTCTGTATTATTAACTA
>NW_018406389.1:117882-118290 GCF_002113885.1 Mizuhopecten yessoensis
CTATTTGTAACCAGGGGGGAACTATTGGCTAGCTGATTCTTTCCCTCCTCTATGTATTAGTAACAAGGAGTGAAAATATTGGCTAGCTGATTCTTTCCCCCTCTGTATTAGTAAGTAGGGGGGAAACTATTGGCTAGCTGATTCTTTCCCCCCTCTCTGTATTAGTAACTAGTGGGGAAACTATTGGCTAGCTGATTATTTCCCCCCTCTCTGTATTAGTAATTAGGGGGAAACTATTGTCTAGCTGATTCTTTCCCCCCTCTCTGTATTAGTAACTAGTGGGGAAACTATTGGCTAGCTGATTCTTTCCCCCCTCTCTGTATTAGTAATTAGGGGGAAACTATTGTCTAGCTGATTCTTTCTCCCTCTCTGTATTAGTAACTAGGGGGAAACTATTGTCTAGCTGAT
>NW_018406389.1:121890-122252 GCF_002113885.1 Mizuhopecten yessoensis
GAACTATTGTGTAGCTGATTCTTTCCCTCCTCTCTGTATTAGTAACTAGGGGGGAAACCATTGGCTAGCTGATTCTTTCCCCCCTCTCTGTATTATTAACTAAGGGGAAACTATTGGCTAGCTTATTCTTAAACCTTATTGTTGAGCTGATTCTTTCGCCCCTCTCTGTATTAGTAACTAGGGGGGAGACTATTGGCTAGCTGATTCTTTCCCCCTCTCTGTATTAGTAACAAGAGGGGAAGCTATTGTCTAGCTGATTCTTTCCCACCTCTCTGTATTTTTAACTAAGGGGAAACTATTGGCTAGCTTATTCTCTCCCCCCCTCTCTATTAGTAACCAGGGGGGAACTATTGGCTAGCTGA
>NW_018406390.1:0-301 GCF_002113885.1 Mizuhopecten yessoensis
ACATGTTCTATCTATCTGTATGTGTGACTCCTTCAACAGACTCAATATAACCACATAATATGTTTTATCTATCTATATGTGTGACTGCTCCAACAGAATCAATGTAACCATACAATATGTTCTATCTATCTGTATGTGTGACTGGTCCAACAGAATCAATATAACCATACAATATGTTTTATCTATATGTATGTGTATCTGCTCCAACAGAATCAATATAACCATACAACATGCTCTTTTCTATCTGTATGTGTAACTGCTCCAACAGAATCAATATAACCGGACAATATGTTCTATCTAT
>NW_018406390.1:1646-1971 GCF_002113885.1 Mizuhopecten yessoensis
TGCCATACACTATATTCTATCTATCTGTATGTATGTCTGCTCCACCAGACTCAATATAACAATACAATATGTTCTATCTATCTGTATGTGTGTCTGCTCCAACATAATCAATATAATCATACAATATGTTCTATCTATCTGTATGTGTGTCTGCTCCAACNGCGTTCAATATGTTTTATCTATCTGTATGTGTGTCTGCTCCAACAGAATCATTATAACCTTTCATTATCAAAGCCACAAACAACGCAAACACCAAATTAGCTACTATGATATTTTTATGTTTTAAGGTTTGGCGATTATATGGCCACGGCTTCATACAGATGTG
>NW_018406391.1:0-301 GCF_002113885.1 Mizuhopecten yessoensis
TCTATGGAGTTACCTTCTCTCTGTAAGCTATTCTTTCTATGGACTCACCTTTTCTGGACGGAATTCTTTCCATGGAGTAACCTTCCCTCTGTAAGCAAAGCTTTCTATGGAGTAACCTTTTCAATAAGTTATTCTTTCTATTGAGTTACCTTCACTGCATGGACTTCTTTCTATGGAGTAACCTTCTCTGTAAGGAATTCTGTCTATGGAGTAGCCTTCTCTCTGTAAGGAATCCTTTCTATGGAGTAACCTTCTTTGTAAGGAATTCTTTCGATGGAGTAACCTTCTCTGTAAGTAATTC
>NW_018406391.1:4487-4802 GCF_002113885.1 Mizuhopecten yessoensis
AAGGAGTAACCTTCTCTGTAAGGAATTCTTTCTATTGAGTAACCTTCTCTCTGTAAGCAGGTCTTTCTATGGAGTAACCTTCTCTCTGTAAGCTATTCATTCTAGGGAGTTACCTTCTCTCTGTAAGCTATTCTTTCTATGGACTAACCTNCTGGAGTAACCGTCTCTGCACGGTATTCTTTCTATGGAGTAACCTTCTCTGTAAGGAATTCTGTCTATGGAGTAACCTTATCTCAGTTAGGAATTCTTTCTATGGAGTAATCTTCTCTTTAAGGAATTCTTTCTATGGAGTAAACTTCTCTCTGTAAGGAATTC
>NW_018406391.1:6075-6406 GCF_002113885.1 Mizuhopecten yessoensis
TTGTAGGAATTCTTTCTATGGAGTAACCGTCTCTGTAAGGTATTCTTTCTATGGAGTAATCTTCTCTGTAAGGAATTCTTTCTATGGAGTAAACTTTTCTGTAAGGAATTCTTTCTATTGAGTAACCTTCTCTGCACGGAATTCTTTCTATGGACTAATCGTCTCTGTAAGGAATTTTTTCTATGGAGTAACCTTCTCTGTAAGGAATTCTTTCTATGGAGTAATCGTGTCTGCACGGAATTCTTTCTATGCAGTAACCGTCTCTGCACGGAATTCTATCTATGATGTATTTTTCTCTCCGTAAGCAAAGCTTTTTATGGAGTAACCGTCT
>NW_018406391.1:11850-12125 GCF_002113885.1 Mizuhopecten yessoensis
GATAGATGACCTTTTCTGTAAGGAATTCTTTTGATGGAGAAACCGTCTGTGTAAGGAATTCTTTCTATGGAGTAACCGTCTCTGCACGGAATTCTTTCTATGGAGTAACCGTCTCTGTAAGGAATTCTGTCTATGGAGTAACCTTATCTCTGTTAGGAATTGTTTCTATGGAGTAATCTTCTCTGTAAGGAATTCTGTCTATGGAGTTAACTTCTCTCTGTAAGGAATTTTTTCTATGGAGTAACCTTCTCTCTAAGGAATTCTTTCTATGGAGT
>NW_018406391.1:13419-13628 GCF_002113885.1 Mizuhopecten yessoensis
TTCTTTCTATGGAGTACCCTTCAGTCTGTAAGGAATTCTTTCTATGGAGTAACCGTCTCTGCACGCAATTCTTTCTACGGAGTAACCTTCTCTGTAAGGAATTCTTTCTATGGAGTAACCATCTCTGCACGGAATTCTTTCTATGGAGTAACCTCTCTGTAAGAAATTCTTTCTATGGAAAAACCTTCTCTGTAAGGAATTCTATCTAT
>NW_018406391.1:14495-14633 GCF_002113885.1 Mizuhopecten yessoensis
CCTCTTCGTAAGGAAAGCTTTTTATGGAGTAACCGTCTCTGTAAGGAATTCTTTCTATGGAGAAACCGTCTCTGTAAGGAATTATTTATATGCAGTAACCTTCTCTCTGTAAGGAATTCTTTCTATTGAATAACCTTC
>NW_018406391.1:14834-14917 GCF_002113885.1 Mizuhopecten yessoensis
CTAAGAAATTCTTTCTATGGGGTTACCTTTTCTGTTAGGAATTCTTTCTATGGAGTAAGCTTATCTCTGTAAGGAATTCTTTC
>NW_018406391.1:14977-15165 GCF_002113885.1 Mizuhopecten yessoensis
CCAAGTCTTTCTATGGAGTTACCTTCTCTGTAAGAAATTCTTTCTATAGAGTAACCTTCTCTGTAAGGAATTCTTAATATGGAGTAACCTTCTGTGTAAGGAATTCTTTCTATGGCGTAACCGTATCTGTAAGGATTTTTTTCTATGGATGACCTTTTCTGTAAGGAATTCTTTCGATGGAGAAACCG
>NW_018406391.1:15355-15486 GCF_002113885.1 Mizuhopecten yessoensis
ATTCTTTCTATGGAGTAACCTTCTCTGTAAGGAATTCTTTCTATGGAGTAACCTTATCTCTGTTAGGAATTCTTTCCATGGAGTATTCTTCTCTGTAAGGAATTCTTTCTATGGAGTAAACTTCTCTCTGA
>NW_018406391.1:16522-16882 GCF_002113885.1 Mizuhopecten yessoensis
TTAATTCTTTCTATGGACTAACCATCTCTGTAAGGAATTCTTTCTATGGAGTAAACTTCTCTGTAAGGAATTCTTTCTATGGAGTAACCGTCTCTGCAAGGAATTCTTTCTATGGAGTAACCGTCTCTGTAAGGATTTTTTTCTACGGAGTAACCTTCTCTGTAAGGAATTCTTTCTATGGAGTAACCNTTTCTATGGAGTAACCGTCTCTGCACAGATTTCTTTCTATGGAGTAATTTTCTCTTCGTAAGCAAAGCTTTTTATGGAGTAACCGTCTCTGTAAAGAATTCTTTCTACGGAGAAACCGTCTCTGTCAGAAATTCTTTCTATGGAGTAACCTTCTCTGTAAGGAATTCTTTC
>NW_018406391.1:17861-17949 GCF_002113885.1 Mizuhopecten yessoensis
ACTTCTCTGTAAGGAATTCTTTCTGTGAAGTAACCTTCTCTGTAAGGAATTCTTTCTATGGAGTAACCTTAACTCTGTAAGGAATTCT
>NW_018406391.1:18047-18337 GCF_002113885.1 Mizuhopecten yessoensis
AATTCTTTCTATGGAGTAACCTTCTCTGTAAGGAATTCTTTCTATGGAGTAACCTTCTCTGTAAGGAATTCTTTCTATGGAGTGACGTTCTCTGCACGGAATTCTTTCTATGGAGTAACCTTTTCTGTTAGGAATTCTTTCTATGGAGTAACCTTCTCTCTGTAAGCAAAGCTTTTTATGGAGTAACCTTTTCTGTTAGAAATTCTTTCTATGGAGTACCATTCTCTCTGTAAGGAATTATATCTATGGAGTAACCGTCTCTGCACAGAATTCTTTCTACGGAGTAACCT
>NW_018406391.1:21304-21982 GCF_002113885.1 Mizuhopecten yessoensis
CTTTTTTCACAGAATTCATATGCAGTAACCTTCTCTGTAAGGAATTCTTTCTATGGAGTAACCGTCTCTGCATGGAATTCGTTCTATGGAGTAACCGTCTCTGCACGGTATTCTTTCAATGGAGTAACGTTCTCTGTAAGTAAGTCTTATTATGTAGTAACCGTCTTTGCACGGAAATAATATGAAGTAACCTTCCCTGTAAGAAATTCTTTCTATGGAGTAACCGTCTCTGTATGGAATTCGTTCTATGGAGTAACCGTCTCTGCACGGAATTCTTTATATGGAGTAACTTTCTCTCCGTAAGCAGAGCTTTTTATGGAGTAACCGTCTCTGTAAGGAATTCTTTCTATGGAGTAACCGTCTCTGCACGGAATTCTTTCAATGGGGTAACCTTCTCTCTGTAAGGAATTATTTCAATGGAGTAACCGTATCTGTAAGGAACTTTTTCTATGGATGACCTTTTCTCTAAGGAATTCTTTCGATGGAGAAACCGTCTGTGTAAGGAATTCTTTCTATGGAGTAAGCGTCTCTGCACGGAATTCTTTCTATGAATGAACCGTCTCTGTAGGAATTCTTTCTATGGAGTAACCTTCTCTGTAAGAAATTCTTTCTATGGAGTAACCTTAACTCTGAAAGGAATTCCTTCTATGGAGTAACCTTCTCTGTAAGGAATTCTTT
>NW_018406391.1:25114-25376 GCF_002113885.1 Mizuhopecten yessoensis
AAATTCTTTCTATGGAGTAACGTTCTATATAAGGAATTCTTTCTATGTAGTAACCTTCTCTCTGTAAGCAAGTCTTTCTATGGAGTAACCGTTTTTGCACAGAATTCATATGCAGTAACCTTCTCTGTAAGGAATTCTTTCTATGGAGTAACCGTCTCTGCATGGAATTCGTTCTATGGACAAACCGTCTCTGCACGGAATTCTTTCAATGGAGTAGCCTTCTCTCTGTAAGGAATTATTTCTATGGAGTAACCGTATCTGT
>NW_018406392.1:0-301 GCF_002113885.1 Mizuhopecten yessoensis
TATTGTGTGAACACAGTCGTCATACTATCTTCGTTATTGTGTGAAAACAGTCGTCATACTACATCTGTTGTTGTGTGACCACTGTCGTCATACTACCTCCGTTGTTGTGTGAACACAGTCGTCATACTATCTTCGTTATTGTGTGAAAACAGTCGTCATACTACATCTGTTGTTGTGTGACCACTGTCGTCATACTTCCTCCGTTGTTGTGTGAACACAGTCGCTATACTACCTCCATTGTTGTGTGAACACAGTCGCCATTCTATCTTCGTTATTGTGTGAACACAGTCGTCATACTATC
>NW_018406392.1:1779-4099 GCF_002113885.1 Mizuhopecten yessoensis
CAGTTGTCATACTACCTCTGTTGTTGTGTGAACACCGTCGCTTTACTACCTCCGTTGTTGTGTGAACACAGTCGCCATTCTATCTTCGTTATTGCGTGAACACTGTCGTCATACTATCTTCGTTATTGTTTGAACACAGTTGTCATACTACCTCTGTTGTTGTGTGAACACAGTCGTCATACTACCTCCGTTGTTGTGTGAACACAGTCGTCATACTTCCTCCGTTGTTGTGTGAACACAGTCGCTTTACTACCTCCGTTGTTGTGTGAACACAGTCGCCATACTACCTCCGTTGTTGTGTGAACACAGTCGTCATACTTCCTTTGTTATTGTGTGAGTAATGTCGTCATACTACCTTCGTTGTTGTGTGACCACAGTCGTCATACTACCTCCAATGTTGTATGACCAAAGTCGTCATACTGCCTTCGTTGTTGTGTGACCATAGTCGCCATACTACCTCCATCGTTGTGTGAACACAGTCGCCATACTACCTCCGTTGTTGTGTGACCACAGTCGTCTTACTACCTTTGTTATTGTGTGAGTAATGTCGTCATACTACCTTAGTTGTGTGACAACAGTCGTCATACTACCTCCAATGTTGTGTGACCAAAGTCGTCATACTACATTTGTTGTTGTGTGAACACAGTCGCCATACTACCTCCGTTGTTGTGTGACCACAGTCGTCATACTACCTTCGTTGTTGTGTGACCACAGTCGCCATACTACCTCCGTTGTTGTGTGAACACAGTCGCCATACTACCTCCGTTGTTATGTGACCACAGTCGTCATACTACCTCCGTTGTTGTGTGACCACAGTCGTCATACTCCCTCCGTTGTTGTGTGAACACAGTCGTCATACTACCTCCGTTGTTATGTGACCACACTATCTGTTGTCATACTACCTCCGTTGTTGCAAAGTCGTCATACTACCTTTGTTCTTGTGTGACCACAGTCGTCATACTACCTTCGTTGTTTTGTGACCACAGTCGTCATACTACCTTTGTTCTTGTGTGAACACAGTCGTCATACTACCTCCTTTGTTGTGTCTACAGTCTTCATACTACCTTTGTTATTGTGTGAGTACAGTCGTCATACTACCTTTGTTCTTGTGTGGGTACGATCGCCATACTCCCTCCATTGTTGTGTGAACACAGTCGCCATTCTACCCCCGTTGTTGTGTGACCACAGTCGTCATGCTACCTTCGTTGTTGTTTGAAAAAGGCGTAATACTACTCTCGTTATTGTGTGACCACAGTCGTCATACTACCTCCGTTGTTGTGTGAGTACAGTCGTCATACTATCTTCGTTATTGTGTGAGTACAGTCGTCATACTATCTGTTGTCATACTACCTCCGTTGTTGTGTGAACACAGTCGCTATACTACCTCCGTTGTTGTGTGAACACAGTCGTCATACTACCTCCGTTGTTGTGTGAACACAGTCGCTATACTACCTCCGTTGTTGTGTGAACACAGTCGTCATACTACCTCCGTTGTTGTGTGAACACAGTCGCTATACTACCTCCGTTGTTGTGTGAACACAGTCGTCATACTACCTCCGTTGTTGTGTGAGTACAGTCGTCATACTATCTTAGTTATTGTGTGAGTACAGTCGTCATACTATCTGTTGTCATACTACCTCCGTTGTTGTGTGAACACAGTCGTCATACTACCTCCGTTATTGTGTGAACACAGTCGCCATGCTATCTTCGTTATTGTCTGAACAGAGTTGTCATACTACCTCTGTTGTTGTGTGAACACAGTCGCTTTACTACCTCCGTTGTTGTGTGAACACAGTCGTCATACTACCTCCGTTGTTGTGTGAACACAGTCGTCATACTACCTCCGTTATTGTGTAAACACAGTCGCCATGCTATCTTCGTTATTGTTTGAACAGAGTTGTCATACTACCTCTGTTGTTGTGTGAACACAGTCGCTTTACTACCTCCGTTGTTGTGTGAACACAGTCGTCATACTACCTCCGTTATTGTGTGAACACAGTCGCCATGCTATCTTCGTTATTGTTTGAACAGAGTTGTCATACTACCTCTGTTGTTGTGTGAACACAGTCGCTTTACTACCTCCGTTGTTGTGTGAACACAGTCGCCATTCTATCTTCGTTATTGTGTGAACACTGTCGTCATACTATCTTCGTTATTGTGTGAACACAGTCGTCATACTACATTTGTTGTTGTGTGACCACTGTCGTCATACTACCTCCGTTGTTGTGTGAACGCAGTTGCCATACTACCTTTGTTATTGTATGAGTACAGTCGCCATACTATCTTCGTTTTTGTGTGAACACAGTCGTCATACTATCTT
>NW_018406393.1:0-587 GCF_002113885.1 Mizuhopecten yessoensis
TCAGGGGTGTGTAGAGTGTGACTTCTGTACTGATATCAGGGGTGTATAGAGCGTGACTTCTGTACTGCANTATCAGGGGTGTGTAGTGTGACTTCTGTACTGATATCAGGGGTGTGTAGTGTGACTTCTGTACTGATATCAGGGGTGTGTAGAGTGTGACTTCTGTACTGATATCAGGGGTGTGTAGAGTGTGACTTCTCTACTGATATCAGGGGTGTGTAGTGTGACTTCTCTACTGATATCAGGGGTGTGTAGGGTGACTTCTGTACTGATATCAGGGGTGTGTAGTGTGACTAGTGTANTATTTAGATGTTATTATCAATAAAAACAACATAAAGGAAGGTCAATATTTTGAAATACCATTAATAAAACAGACTAAAATATTGGTATTTATGATTAAAAGTCCCTAAATAATCATTGCTCCTGCTGAAACATAAGTATGGCAATATGGTAACATTGTGATGACATTCCCAGTAGTGGTATATATACATGGGTTGTGTATATGGGTTGTGTATATCGACATGGGTTGTATACATTTATGGGTTAAATATATGGGTTGTATATATATAAAAACATGGACTGTGTTT
>NW_018406393.1:2156-2598 GCF_002113885.1 Mizuhopecten yessoensis
ATAGAGTATAATTATAAAGGTTGTGTACAAGGTGTATATATGGGNTGTATAATTATAAGGGTTGTGTACAAGGTGTATATATGGGTTGTATAATTATAAGGGTTGTGTACAAGGTGTATACATGGGTAGAGTATAACTATAAGGGTTGTGTACAGGGTGTATATATGGGTAGAGTATAATTATAAGGGTTGTGTACAGGGTGTATATATGGGTTGTATATTTATAAGGGTTGTGTACAAGGTGTATATATGGGTTGTATAATTATTAGGGTTGTGTACAAGGTGTATATATGGGTAGAGAATAATTATAAGGGTTGTGTACAGGGTGTATATATGGGTTGTGTACAGGGTGTATATATGGGTTGTGTACAAGGTGTATATATGGGTAGAGTATAATCATAAGGGTTGTGTACAAGGTGTATATATGGGTAGAGTATAATTAT
>NW_018406394.1:0-302 GCF_002113885.1 Mizuhopecten yessoensis
CTACCGAGGAAACCAAGGGTTATAGATTGTAGAGATCCCTTCAATAGTTGTACAAGCTACAGAGAAAACCAAGGGTTGTACATTGTAGAGATCCCTTCAATGGTTGTACTAGCTACAGAGAAAACCAAGGGTTGTACATTGTAGAGATCCCTTAAACAGTTGTACAAGCTACTGAGTAAACCAAGGGTTGTACATTGTAGTGATCCCTTGAAAGGCTTACAAGCTACAGAGTAAACCAACAGTTGTACATTGTAGAAATTCCTTTTATGGTTGTACTAGCTACCGAGGAAACCAAGGGTTAT
>NW_018406394.1:3003-90098 GCF_002113885.1 Mizuhopecten yessoensis
CTGTACATTGTTCAGATTCCTTCAACGGTTGTAAAAGCTACAGAGTAATCCAAGAGTTGTACATTGTAGAGATTCCTTCAATGGCTGTACAAGCTACAGAGAAAACCAAGAGTTGTACATTGTAGATATTCCTTCAATGGTTGTACTAGCTAAAGAGTAAACCAAGGGTTGTACATTGGAGAGATCCCTTCAATGGTTGTACTAGCTACAGAGTAAACCAACAGTTGTACATTGTAGAGATTCCTTTAATAGTTTTACTAGCTACAGAGTAAACCATGGGTAGACATTGTAGAGATTCCTTCAATGATTGTACTAGCTACAGAGTAAACCAAGGGTTGTATATTGTAGAGATCCCTTCAATGGTTGTACAAGCTACAGAGTAAACCAAGGGTTGTACATTGTAGAGATCCCTTCAATGGTTCTACAAGCTACAGAGTAAACCAAGGGTTATACATTGTAGAGATCCCTTCAATGGTTGTACTAGCTACACAGAAAACCAAGGGTTGTACATTGTAGAGATCCCTTCAACGGTTGTACAAGCTACAGAGTAAACCAAGGGTTGTACATTGTAGAGATCCCTTCAANCAAGGGTTGTACATTGTAGTGATCCCTTCAATGGTTGTACAAAAATGTTCCAGATAAAATAAATGTGTTTACCATATATACATTAAATCCATGATGTTCAAAATTTGTACGGGAAATAATTTGACAAACTTCATAACTATTCATTGAATTCACACATAGATTAACGCATACAAATGACCTTAAAATTGCAGAAAAATAAAGGAATGCTTTGTTAACTCTGCCAGTTTTCGCAAATCTTCATTACAAGTAAGAATACCTGCATCATAATTAAGTAAATATTGTTGAACACGGCGACAACGTGATCGAGTTTGGAAAAGTGATGGAGTGGCCACCGTAAGCCAATTGGCCACAAGTTGATCGATTGAGTGTCGTGAGCAAATACGCCTCAAAGTGCATGATCGAGTGTGCCATAAGTTGATCGAGTGTGCCACATCTAGATCGAGTAAACCACAACTTGATAGAGTGGGCCCTGTAATCGAGTGAGTGCTATAATCAAGTTTACTACATTGTAAGTGATCGAGTGGGCGATTAGCTATTATTTTTAATCATCGATCAAGGGAATTCATTGTAGAAGAAACTCTGTCCCGAAAGAATACTCGTTTTTTAAGGTTTTATTTAGAATAGCCAACTGTTTATTTCTGTATAGTGATAGAAGTCCTCTAGGGGAGGATCCCTGCACACTTTACAAGAAAAAGTCGTCAAAGCTTAAACTCTACTAATGTTCAATTTCATTTTTTTAAACTCAGAATGACTGATCGAATCAAGAGAAATAGATGAAGGAAACCACCCAACGAGACACCAATACTGATAAAATGATATTATATATCGAAAGCTGGGTGCCAATAAATAAATTCGATAATATCCAGACAATATATGAGCGGCCAATCCCTTAGTTTGCTGCCGGGGCTGTTTCTGATCCGCATGGCACCAGACATCTTTGAAAACGTGACACAGAACAATGTTGCTATTTCTACTGGTCTCTGATGTTTTATGGCCATATTAAGCTACATCAGTGTTCTATCTATAGTGTACACTGTCTTTCTGTCGACTGTCAACAATGAAATATCGCTGTCCTAGGACGGTATAATCAAATATCGCTGTCCTAGGACGGGACAATCAAATATCGCTGTCCTAGGACGGGAAATCAAATATCGCTGTCCTAGGACGGGACAATCAAATATCGCTATCCTAGGACGGGACAATCAAATATCGCTGACCTAGGACGGGAAATCAAATATCGCTGTCCTACATGTAGGACGGGACAATCAAATATCGCTGTCCTAGGACGGGACAATCAAATATCGCTATCCTAGGACGGGAAATCAAATATCGCTGTCCTAGGACAGGACAATCAAATATCGCTATCCTAGGACGGGACAATCAAATATCGCTATCCTAGGACGGGACAATCAAATATCGCTATCCTAGGACGGGACAATCAAATATCGCTGTCCTAGGACGGGACGATCAAATATCGCTATCCTAGGACGGGACAATCAAATATCGCTGTCCTAGGACGGGACAATAAAATTGATGGTACATGTAAATGTTGTACCTATTATAAGGACATTTGTTTCGCGGCGTGGACAGTCCCATGCATGTACATATGTACCTCTCCTAATTTATTGGTCTCTGTCTCAGGATATAAGCAATAGAACACTTGGTTATGTATATTCCTAAAAAAATTAAAGAGAACGAAATCAACCCTCAAAAGTAAATACAGTCGTAAGTCTGCCTTCACTAACGCTTTCTGTGCAGTAGGAGTGTTACTGTGCTGTTGCTGATGTCCATGTACTTCTGTAACACTTACTATAACTAATTTTGTCACTTCGTAGAGAGATACAAAGATACAGCCCATTCAAAGTAGTCTATACTTTATCTGTTGTAAGTACTTGTTCCAAGACATCAATAATTCTAAATTCCTGAGAATATTCAAAGATTTCCTAATCTTCGGACAAAAATATATATTTCTCAATAAATAATCAAGTCTGAACTTTAACGCCGATGATATTTAGACAAGAGGTATGGTCATATAAATAGATATGTTTACCTTTGAATACATCAAATATCCTTTTAGCAGTACAATTTCCTACACACACAAAATCCCACTTTGTTACCCGGGTAAGAAATCGTATCGGAGTGAGAAATCATGCCGTAACACACTCATTCTCATGTACTGTGATATTCTGCCATGCGGAGGGTCTGGATTAAAAACCCGGTAACTGCTGTGTAACTCGGATCCATAGAGTTCAACGGGGATCGTTACAGTAGGTCTCGGCAGCTTCTGTACAGTTTTCTACTGGAACAAGTAAGCGCCATATATGTTTTTTTGTGTTTTCAACCTTTTTCTTATTTGTCTTTTTTTTCACCATTTGGTCGTCAACAAGGCCCAGTGATACCCAGGGGGGAAGAAGAAAAAAATACTAATGAATAAACTAAGCGCTTCAAACCATGCGGCGGTTTCCAATATTCCGCGTTTCCTAGGATAGTGCGAGTACAATGTACCTGCGGTGGGTGGTGACGGAATGAAGGCAACCACTCGATTACTTCATTGTTATTCAAAAGATTTTGCCATCAAAATTTAAATAAAATATCGGAGACAAAAGAAACACTACACATAATAGTTAAAAATACATACAAACGAAACTAACGAATCACAAACACATATCCTACAAGCGATTGACACATGTATTCTTAGTGACCAGCATGTCTGCCTCCGCCGTCCGGTAGAACGTAACCGACAGCTAACAACACCAGCTAGGGATACTGTCGATACACGCTCAATTGTTAAGCATACTATAATGTGCATATACAACAGGTTTTTTTTACATATATATATAGTCTTATGTATTCGTGTAATAACGTGTTGGTCATGAGTCGCACGTGACGGAACCTAACGACCCCTTGCGACATCACAGTTGAATGGTGTTTTTTTTTTTTATAAATAACTGCAACATATATTGACCTTTCCACTACAAGTCCCTATTAACACAACGGGATCAGTGTCATTTAAATGGTCCTTCTTCTGCTCCACATAACATGAGACCATCGTAAGACGCAAGCATTTAAATGGTCCTTCTTCTGCTCCGCATAACATGGAGATCATCGTAAGACGCAAGCATTTAAATGGTCCTTCTTCTGCTCCACATAACATGGGACCATCGTGAGACGCAAGCATTTAAATGGTCCTTCTTCTGCTCCACATAACATGAGACCATCTTAAGACGCAAGCATTTAAATAGTCCTTCTTCTGCTCCACATAACATTGAGACCATCGTAAGACGCAAGCATTTAAATAGTCCTTCTTCTGCTCCGCATAACATGAGACCATCGTAAGACGCAAGCATTTAAATGACGTTAGGGTGTTCTAACTGATGATGCTGACACGTTAAAATCGAAACACCTGAACATATATGTATAAAGAATATAAATATAGGTATTTAACGCACATCGGTTACTTCCATAGTTAACATGAAGGTCCAACAAACTTCATATAACATAGATGCAACGTTCAAACAAGCATGGTTGTTTAAAGGACTCCATTAAATCTCTCTCTCTATGTTATACAATTAATATTATGATATATAATGTTGTGTACATTGGGTTACGCTCAGTCATCATTCGCTGGATATCATCTTTGTCCATATATTCACTTCTCATATTTGACTCTTTAAATTTGAAATCGGCTTCGAAATTTAGACAAGTACTTGAATATTACATTGATCACTTTTTATCCAGTAAATGTTAGAGAGGCTATTTGTACCTGTAGTAACAAAAAACTGAAGCTGACAATACTTGAAGGCGACAATCCGTTTAAGCCAATACCTATTTGAGATTGACATTTTTTTTTTAAAGTGAACCATTCAGTCAATGTTTAGAGGGTAACGATAAATACACGTATACCAAGAAAGAATACCAGTTCCAGCTACACGAGCACTTTGCCAAGCTTGCAAATTAAAAAATGGCGTCATCACCGGCACAAGAACGAGCTTCCATGATAAGACGATAGACAAATGATTGAATTCACCACCAACCTGTCCCAGCGGCAATACGGAGTGTCAGTATGACCTGATGCAGGGGCGGCGGCAGGGTGGAGGAGGCAGGGCCATGGGAGGTAGTTAACCCGTCACACAAAATGTGATTGGACAGGTTCCATTAACATAGGACAACTATAGCTGAATAAGGCAGATATACAACTCTCATGGGAGACAGTCGCAGTACCCAAGACGTAACATTCCATACATTATCCAATTTCCATAGACAGAAGGCATAAATCTTCATTGAGTTCCGTTATCCCACGAGTATCGTAAAAACGTCGTATGACTACTGTGGGGTTTTAGCCCCGTGAACTCCACGTATACAGTTTAATGGACAGACAAAACGAACAATTGTCGTCCGCATCTTAAGTTGACCGATGCGGAAAGGGTTCGTTCTGATTGATTATAGCAGTAATTGGGCAAAGGGTCGTCCGTACCAATTCTGGGGTAATGGGGACAAGGGTCGTCCGTTCCAATACTGGGGTAATGGGGAAAAGGATCGTCCGTACCAATACTGGGGTAGTCGGGACAAGGACCGACGAACCAATACTCAGGTAATGGGGACAAGGATCATCCGTACCAATACTTGGGTAACGGGGTCAAGGGTCGTCCGTACTATTTCTGGAGTAATGGGGCCAATAATCGTCCGTACCAGTACTGGGGAAATGGGGTCAAATATCGTCCGTACCAGTACTGGAACAACGGGGTCAAGGGCGGTCCGTACCAGAACTGGGAAATTGAGGACAAGGATCGTCCGTACGAATACTTTGGTAATGGGGACAAGGATCGTCCGTACCAATACTTGGGTAATGGGGTCAATGTTCGTCCGAACCAATACTTGAATAACAGGGTCAAGGGTCGTCCGTATTATTTCTGGAGTTATGAGGACAATAATCGTCCGTACCAGTACTGGAGCAACAGGGTCAAGGGCGGCCCGTACCAGAACTGGGGAATTGGGGACAAGGATCGTCCGTACCAATACTAGGGTAATGGGATAAGGATCGTCCATACCAATACTTGGGTAATGCGGACAAGGTTCGTCCGTATCAGTACTAGTGTAATGGGGACAAGGATCGACTGTACAAATACTGGGGTAACGGGTTCAAGGGTCGTCCGTTCTAAAATAATGGGGTAATAGGGAAAAGAATAGTCCGAACGATTACTAGGGTAATGGGACAAGGATCGTTTGTACCAGTACTGGGGTAATGGGGACAGGGATCGTCCGTAGCAATACTTAGGTAACGGGGTCAAGGGTCGTCCGTACTTTTTCTGGAGTAATGGGGACAATGATCGTCCGTACCAGTACTGGAGCAACAGGGTCAAGGGCGGTCCGTACCAGAACTTGGGAAATGGGGACAAGGATAGTCCGTACCAGTACTGGGGTAATGGGGACAAGGATCGTCCGTACCAATACTGGGGTAGTCGGGACAAGGACCGACTTACCAATACTAGGGTAAGGGGACAAGGATCGTCCATACCAATACTTGGGTAATGGGGACAAGGATCGTCCGTACCAGTACTGGGGTAATGGGGGCGAGGATCGTCCGTACCAATACTGGGGAAGTCGGGACAAGGACCGACGTACCAATACTAAGGTAATGGGGACAAGGATCATCCGTACCAATACTTGGGTAACGGGGTCAAGGGTCGTCCGTACTTTTTCTGGAGTAATGGGGACAATAATCGTCCGTACCAGTACTGGGGTAATGGGGACGAGGATCGTCCGTACCAATACTGGGGTAGTCGGGACAAGGACCGACGTACCAATACTAAGGTAATGGGGACAAGGATCATCCGTACCAATACTTGGGTAACGGGGTCAAGGGTCGTCCGTACTTTTTCTAGAGTAATGGGGACAATAATCGTCCGTACCAGTACTGGGGAAATGGGGACAAGGATCGTCCGTACTAATACTGGTTTAATTGGGACAAGGATCGTCCGTACCAATACCGGGGTAATGGGGACAAGGATCGTCCGTACCAATACTGGGGTAATGATCGTACGTACCAATACTGGGGTAATGGGGACAAGGATCGTCCGTACCAGTACTGGGGTAATGGGGACGAGGATCGTCCGTACCAATACTGGGACAAGGGTCGTCCGTACCAATACTGGGGTAGATGGGACAAGTGTCGTCCGTACCAATACTGGGGTAATGATCGTCCGTACCAATACTGGGACAAGGGTCGTACGTACCAATACTGGGGTAATGATCGTCCGTACCAATACTGGGACAAGGGTCGTCCGTACCAATACTGGGGTAATGGGGACAAGGGTCGTCCGTACCAATACTGGGGTAAAGGGGACAAGGGACGTCCGGACCAATACTGGGGTATTTGTATTTGGGACAAGGATCGTCCGTACCAATACTGGGGTAACGGGGTCAAGAGTCGTCCGTACCAATACTGGGTTAATGGGGACAAGGATCGTCCGTACCAATACTAAGGTAATTTGGACAAGGATAGTCCGTACCAGTACTGGGGTAATGGGTCAATGATCGCCAATATTGATAGTCGTTTGTATCGACTGTGTGATTATGTGGACTTTCTTATCGTTGGTTGGTCAGTTTTGACTAAAAGACTATAATCGATGTGGGAGAGGAATGCGTCGCACGGTAATTATTAAATCGATTGAATATCACTTACCAATATTAATACGTAAAACATATTATTTGTCTCTAATCATTTCTACATCTTTATTTAAACATCAAGAGAAGCCAGCAATTTTATATTTATGACTTTCCGAAATATGACATTATCACGAAGAAGAAGGGTCGTATGGACAAGGAGGCAATGCGTACAATAGTCGTCTGTATTGATGTCATTGTCTGGATTCATTTAGTTTCACTGCCGCTGCAGTTGGTGTTGAGAGTGACTTCCTTACAATCCATGATGTAAGAGTAAATCTATGTATATATAATGCCATACACAAATGTTCGCGCCATCATTCCCAAAAATAACACCTATTTAGAGAGACCATTGTAGAATTTGCAGGCGTCATTCTCGCAAGTCCTTTTGTTTTAAGTGGCTTCGACCATGGTCAATTCTCGGCTCATGACTAAAAATCCTTGAGGTTGTGAACGCTGTCCTCGCTCCCCTGGGTCGCGCGAGTGACTCTTGTGAACGGTAGTCTCGCCATCCCCGCGGGTCGTAACAGTGACTCCTGTGAACGCTAGCCTCACTACTTCAGACTCTTCGTTTCCGCGCACCTTGGTGACGAGGACAATATATGCGAGCTGTTGTCCGGTCGTAATTATCAGATGTAATTAAGGGATCAGTTGAACTAAGTAGGTAATTTGTAATCGTCAGATAGAACAATTAACGGTAACATGTTTCAGAGGCTGGTACTGCGTGGCAGACCTCTAAGATGTGTCATAGTATGTAAATACATGTGTCAATAACATCGGTGGTGTTCGTTCGTAGTAGAGGAGACTGAGGCAAGTTCGGCCCCGTTTTTGGTCACGTCATTCTGGGCGGTATGGCATTTGCTGAACACAACTGAACTGATAAGATCCCCAAGGTTGTAAATATTTGCTCAAGACCAAAAATATCAGGGTTGGTCGAACTTTCCCCGGGTCCGAGCTTGCTCCGGTCTCCGCTATGTGTTATTTACACGTATTCCTTCCCTTCAGGCAATGGCGTTTAGTATCAAAACGTAACAAAAAACAAAAACCATGAACGTCAAAAATGATATAAGAAAATGTGTGATTATAATGATAATGGGCGTATCAACGGTCTTTTAATTGCCCATCTTCCTCCTTACCTCTTGAACCCCTCCTCGATTAAAATGTAGAAAGGAGTACAGTGAGTGACTGGTCTGGAATATACATTAATACATGTATTTAGATCTGATCGATCGTGTGACCAGGCTGATAACAATGCTATAGGTTGCATGCATACCTGACAGAGGCAGCAGGGACGACTGTGGCATTCTCGACGAGTATGTTGGACGACTTGTGTTCCGAGACAATTTGTTCGTAGGTTGACGACTTCCGGCGTTGTCGGTAGCACCTCCTCCACGTGATGTACATTATAACTGACAACACGAAGGCACTGCACACGGCCCCAACAATGACAACTGTCAACGGCACTGCAAACACAAATCACCAATGGGTAAGTAATGATAAAAAAGTTATTGGAAAAGGTTGTGATCGTAATAACAGCTAAAAATTTTCAATTTAAATACTATCTGACAACAGCACAAACTCTACAAGAAACAATGGCGGAAATATCTGCCGTAAAAAGAGGTGTTCCAAAAGATAAGTCATGTCACGTGATTTGGGAATTCATAGGTCATATCATATCTAATGTAGAGTTGTTTTCCTTCGATATTCTTTATTTTCTCCGACATATTTACTTCTAATACAATACCTGACAGGGGTGAGAAGCCAGTGCAGCAATCCCTGTTACACAACATGTCCGGACGAGGGGACCTTCGATTCACACCTCACACAGAAAATATGCACACAGAAGGCAGCTAAGCAATTAGCTTAATTTCGTAATACAAGCAACTAAGTTTTTAATTAATCATTATTGTAGTGTGCTTTAGATCCTGTGCGTATACCTTGGGTGTGTCTCGATGCAGGCTACATGTAATTATTGACTGGCGATTGGTCAGTTGGCTTTAGGGATTGCGTCCCCTTCTTCATTCAGCAGCTATTTTGAAATGCATATATAGAAGCACTGCCTGTATGAACTTTTAAAACATACATTTCTTTTACATATTTTTTAATCTAACACGAAATACTGCAATGCCTATGATGGAAATATTCTGCATATTAAACGTTTTTTTCTTTTCTTTTTGTCTTATACAATGTATCTGTATGTACCTGAATGGGTTGGGCTAGATGATAAAGTAAACAGGGAAATCCCGACCCACAAGACTCATGCGCCCTTTCCAGGATATATATATATATTTTTATTACAGTACATATATAAGTTGATCATACTATCCGAAAAGATTAAAAAGTGGTTCAAAACCGAAAATTGAAAATGAAGGTTTCTTTGACATTTTCGTTAGACAATGTAGTACTAAGGACATTGATAGCATACCGTTAAAGACAGAAACATTGTCTAAACGCCCTAATGACCTACTGACCCAGGCGCCATTATAGAAATTAGAAAGTTGCATGGAGCTTAACAACAAGCGACTGTGTTTATCATTATTAATTGTATCTAATTAGTGTTTGTTACACTGTAATTTTGCATTTGGAATATCTTCATTTGCACAATAAACGACTGCATAATAAGGTGTCAGATGAACAAACATGCGTGTTATTGCTTAATTACGTAACTTTCATTGTTCTTCATGTTCATATTTTATTAAAAATAAACTTCACTAATTATTATTCAATTTCCTCCCAGACACCTTGATCCAAACAACAATGGCGGACAAAAACACTTCGGGGATGGAAACTTTTCATCACGATAGCACGGCGTAAAATGACCATAAAAAGGTCGGAACCTTTGTTTTGTTTCAAATGGATTATTCAATCAGGAGTTACGGGACAAAAGATGAATACCAGCCAAAACGGAGTTCTAGCTACGGGGATAATATAATACATGTATCTTGTGTTTTCACAGTATGAAATACGGAACCTTGTATTGCACTTACTGTATGACTTTATAGCAAGATTCAAAAGTTATGTAATAAAATGCTATGTAGAGATATCCACAGCAGGTCAGGTTGATGTACTGGATCATACATCGGTTAGGGAGTGCACATGATACATTAGCTTTTGGTGATACCATGTCCGATATGATATGTATAGAGAGCAAGTCAAATAAAAGCAATGTCTGGAAAGATAACAGACTTATTATGAAAGGGATCGCGAAAAAGGATCACGCATATAACCAGCACTTATTGACTGTTGTTGAGGTGAATAAAAGAGACTATTACATGTAATCTGTTGTTTCTAAATATAGTGAAATCAAGTTAATATCACAAATGAATAACCTCCATGTGATCACGATCTAGCCAATGAGGATGGAGGACAAATGTGTGTCATCTAATATATTTCAATTAAGGGCTCTTTTGATGACGAATATGATGTGTAAACGTTAAGGACGTCTGGACGGAGATACCGCAACGAACCCGGGAAGGGTTCCTCCTGAGCTATATCGAGTATCGTTAAAGAAATCTGGACGGAGATACCGCAACGAACCCGGGAAGGGTTCCTCCTGAGCTATACCGAGTATCGTTAAGGACGTCTGGACGGAGATACCACAACGAACCCGGGAAGGGTTCCTCCTGAGCTATATCGAGTATCGTTAAAGAAATCTGGACGGAGATGCCGCAACGAACCCGGGAAGGGTTCCTCCTGAGCTATATCGAGTATCGTTAAGGAAGTCTGGACGGAGATACCGCAACGAACCCGGGAAGGCTTCCTCCTGAGCTATATCGAGTATCGTTAAGGACTTCTGGACGGAGATACCGCAACGAACCCGGGAAGGGTTCCTCCTGAGCTATATCGAGTATCGTAAGGACGTCATCAATGTGGTCTGTTTTGCAATCTTTCAGTAATTAACCATAGGATGATCACAACAAGCACTCAGTGACCAGCATCATAAAGATTATCATTGTCCCATTTACACCGTTAGTTTAGAGCAGCCCCAGCATGACTGTTAACTCAATATAGGAGATACACATCAACACTCGGTACTACTTCGTGATTCATATTGCAGTAGTTAAATGGCTGTATTTCGTAGCCCCAAAAAGTTCGTGTTTTGATTACCAAGAGAATGCTTTTTTTCAAGCCAGATAACATTTAAGACTATGCCATTTTATCAATATATCAAAATGAAATCTGTTTGACCAGAGTTAAAAATAAATTTCTGAATTAGTCAATTGATTAAATAGACAAGGAAAACGTATGCTTAGTCAAGCTACATGTAATGAGAACTATAAATGTGTTCAAGATGTAATATGATATATTCCGCGTTATATTTATCTGTGTGGGTCATGTAATTAGTGTATAATTGACGACACAATATTGTATTGTGCTGAGTCAATATAATGGCTTATTCTTTAAAAAATAACACATTTTTTGTCGTAACGGCCAACAGTTTCTTTTTTTCTGTATTGAATCATTTTCCTTTAAAATCCTTTTTGAATACTTTTTTTGCATGACATTGAATTCCTAATGATTGCAGATTATCTTTAACCGACCAGACAGTCAGGGCTACATACATGTACAATCGTCGTTCCACCGAAAAAAACTCAAAATGATCACGGATAGAAAAGTTGGATGTGAACGTCATACTGTATCATACGGTCTGATGGCGTTATCATTAAATGGTTAAAACAATCTACGTCAAATATAATGATGTCTTATCTAACTGAAACCAGACGATTTCCAGACAAAGGAACATTTGATTGAAATCATTTAAACAGTGAAAATCAAAATTAAGTGGCTGACGTCAACTCCGTAGAAACGAAATATCTAGGTACGTATACACGGCACCGACCTTGATCGGTGCCAATGCTCGGCTTCCTTTCCTTGATAACAGGAAACACCAACCAACACTTGATACAAATGTGCATTTTATGTTTGGAATGATCAAAATCAGTTAGGGGAAAACGTTCATTGTATTGAAATGTCTGGGTGGACTTGAGATGCAGACAGTTCACTCGCCGACATGTCCATTGTCTGACACTGGCGATGATACATTTTTACATGTTTAATTTTCACGTTGACCGACCGTGTCCCTGTCGCCGAGTATATCTACTAACAGGGGAAATAGCAGAAACAAACAATCACAAGATTGCGCTATGTTGGGATTTAAAAGGAGACTGGGTATTTACGGAATGTTTGACATCTGACGGAGTTGCTTTCAGATTTGTAAATGACAACTTCACATACTGAATGGAAAGCTTTCAAAGCACTGACACGCTTCGTTCTACATCTGTTTGATTGCGCTTGAGGAGGCAGCGACTAAATCTCTTAGATTTGGCCTTTTTTTCTTTGCCTTTGGTATCTTGTGCCGACAAATCGATTCAGACGACATGAAGACGTTACATAATACAGCATTCTGTTCTACCCGTGGAGATGTATATAGCGAGGACAGAGACAAGCGGTCTCGGTACCACGAGGCCAGACCTTTGGTGCCGGCTGTCGTCTTTCATCCCACGGCTTTACAAAGCGTGTTGGCATTGATATAATGGATAAACACAATAGACACGTCTCTCCCATCATGATCGTCTACATGCTATCATCATGCCCATTTCAATTACGGAGATTTGTTAAATAAGTGCAGTGCATGTTCAATTGTTCAGCGTGGTCGGGTCAATAATCGTAGTCGTCTTGCATGTAAAAATGTATTCTTGCTCATACTGCAAATAATTTGTCACCATGAACACCATGAATTATCGAGGAAGATTTCCTAACGTTTGAAATGCATATCATGCGTTTACGTGGCAGTTGGATGACTTATGGGAGCGTTCCTGCCATTACGACCATTAGAGTAATTTGTTTTGATGAATTTATGTCCACTTATTTGTCATTAGCGTGGTTTCCCCACTCGAGAAAACGTTATAATTTACACGACATGGAGGCAATAGAAGAAATAGTGACTATCAAATGTACATTAAATCAATTTATGTTTCTTAGCAATGTTGGCCTACAATATTTATTAAAGTTACGTAGCAATATATGAGGTATAATGTCAATATATGTATTGTAATCATCTTTGTCACTCTTATCACTCTTACATTGTATGGGTGTAGTTGTCATCTATGTCACTGTTATGTGTGTAGTTGTCATCTATGTCACTGCTATATATGTGGTAGTCATCTATGTCATTGTTATGAGTGTGGTACTATGTCACTGTTATGTGTGTAGTTGTCGTTTTTGTCACTGGTATGTGTATAGTTGTCGTCATTTTCACTGTGACGTGTTAAGTTGTCATCTATGTCATCGTTATGTGTGTACTTGCCATCTTTGTCACTGTTACTGTACATGTCTGGTTGTCATCTATGTCACTGTATTATTCCTTTACCATGTTCATGCAATGTCTGACTCTTTAAAAAACTGTTTAACAAACATACATATGCAAAGAATGTATTCCAGACAGTGGAATCTACGTAGATAGAGAAGCGTTGTTAGCCTCCATCGCTCTACATATTAGTGTATTCTCTAGGGTGTTCTGTGGCACTCAGTCTGGAAAATTAAAAGCGAAATGTGTGCGTACGCTTGGCTGTGGTGTGGGTTTGACAATAAAAACGTCAGCACATGTGAGAGTCACCATGTATAATGAAAACTGAGGAAGCTATGGCATCAGAAAACGATGTTTTTTGCAATTCTGTAGGACATTATACAAACTCCCTTGGTAGAACTATTAAAAAAACCACAATACACACCCCTTGGTAGAACTGTCCAATAAAAACAATACACACCCCTTGGTAGAACTGTTCAATAAAAAAACAATAAACACCCCTTGGTAGAACTGTTCAATAAAAACAATACACACCCCTTGGTAGAACTGTTCAATAAAAAACCCAATATACACCCCTTGGTAGAACTGTTCAATAAAAACAATACACACCCCTTGGTAGTACTGTTCAATAAAAACAATATACCCCCCTTGGTAGAACTGTTCAATAAAAAACAATACACACCCTTGGTAAAACTGTTCGATAGAAAACAATATACAACTCTTGGTAGAACTGTTCAATAAAAAATACTCACCCTTTGGTAGAACTGCTCAATAAATACAATGCACACCCTTTGGTAGAACTGTTCAATAAAAAATACTCACCCTTTGGTAGAACTGCTCAATAAAAACAATGCACACCCTTTGGTAGAACTGTTCAATAAGAAACAATACACACCCTTTGGTCGATATGTTCAATAGAAAACAATATACACCCTCTGGTAGAAATGCTCAATAGAAAACAATATACACCCTTTGGTTGAAATGTTCAATAGAAAACAATACACACCCTTTGATAGATATGATTTATAGAAAACAATACACACTATTTGGTAAAATTGTTCAATAGAAAACAATATAACCCTTTGGTAGATATATTTAATAGAAAACAATATAACCCGTTGGTAGATATATTTAATAGAAAACAATATAACCCTTTGGTAGAAATGTTCAAAAGAAAACAATATACACCCTTTGTTCGATATGTTCAATAGTAAACAATACACAACCTTCGGTAGAAATGTTCAATAGAAAACAATACACACTCTTTGATCGATATGTTTGATAGAAAACAATATAAACCCTTTGGTAGATATGTTCAATAGAAGACAATACACGCCCTTTGCTAGAAATTTTCAATAGAAAACAATATATACCCTTTGGTAGATATGTTCAATAGAAAACAATATACACCCTTTGGTAGAAATGTTCAATAGAAAACAATAAACATCTTTTGGTAGAAATGTTTAATAGAAAACAATATAAACCCTTTGGTAGAAATGCTCAATAGAAAACAATATACACGCTTTGGTCGATATGTTCAATAGAAAACAATAAACACCCTTTGGTAGAAATGCTCAATAGAAAACAATAAACACCCTTTGGTAGAAATGCTCAATAGAAAACAATACACACCCTTTGGTCGATATGTTCAATAGTAAACAATACACACCCTTTGGTCGATATGTTCAATAGTAAACGATACACACCCTTTTGAAAAATGTTCAATAAAAAAACAATGCACGCCCTTGTTAGAAATGTTCAATAAAGATCTATACACACCCTATGGTCGATATGTTCAATAGCAAACAATACACGCCCTTTGGTAGAAATGTTCAATAGAAAACAATACACACCCTTTGATCGATATGATTTATAGAAAACAATACACACCCTTTGGTAGAAATGCTCAATAGAAGACAATACACGCCCTTTGATAGAAATGTTTAATAGAAAACAATATACACCCTTTGGTAGAAATGCTCAATCGAAAACAATATACACCCTTTGGTAGAAATGCTCAATAGAAGACAATACACGCCCTTTGGTAGAAATGTTCAATAGAAAACAATACAAACCCTTTGGTCGATATGTTTTATTGAACACAATATACACCTTTTGGTAGAAATGCTCAATAGAAAACAATATACACCCTTTGGTAGAAATGTTCAATAGAAAACAATACAAACCATTTGGTAAAATGTTCAATAGAAAACAATACACATCCTTTGATCGATATGTTTTATAGAAAACAATATACACCCTTTGGTAGAAATGTTCAATAGAAGACAATACACGCCCTTTGCTAGAAATTTTCAATAGAAAACAATATACACCCTTTGGTAGATATGTTCAATAGAAAACAATACACCCCCTTTGGTCGATATGTTCGATAGAAAACAATACAAACCCTTTGGTCGATATGTTTTATAGAAACAATATACACCCTTTGATAGATATGTTTTATAGAAGCAATATCCTCCCTTTGATAGATATATTTTATAGAAAACAATATACACCCTTTGGTAGAAATGTTCAATAGAAAACAATACAAACCATTTGGTAGAAATGTTCAATAGAAAACAATACACATCCTTTGATCGATATGTTTTATAGAAAACAATATACACCCTTTGGTAGAAATTTTCAATAGAAGACAATACACGCCCTTTGCTAGAAATTTTCAATAGAAAACAATATACACCCTTTGGTAGATATGTTCAATAGAAAACAATACACCCCCTTTGGTCGATATGTTCGATAAAAAACAATACAAACCCTTTAGTCGATATGTTTTATAGAAACAATATACACCCTTTGATAGATATGTTTTATAGAAAACAATACACGCCCTTTGGTAGAAATGTTCAATAGAAAACAATATACGCCCTTTGGTAGATATGTTTAATAGAAAACAATATAGACCATTTGGTAGATATGTTCTATAGAAAACAATATACACCCTTTGGTAGAAATGTTCAATAGAAAACAATACACGCCCTTTGATCGATATATCAATATCTCATAAAAACGACACACGACCTTTAGCAAGAGTGTTAAATTGAACACGATATACACGTTTCCCCGGGGTAGGAATGTTAACAGAAAACAATACCCATCCATGACAGCAATGCTCACTAGAACACGAGCCACGCCCTTTAGCAGCAATGTTTTAACAGAACACGAGACACTCCACTTTAGCAGAAAGATTCACCAACATCACATGTGTATCAGATCTCGTCGCGGATCTGATTTTATCCCCCGCCGCCTTAAAACAGTGTCAGATTGTGAAATGAAATTTAAAAGAAGCTCTTTAAGATGGATTTTTTTAATAAAAACTATTTTTCATTTTGTCAGAGTATTCGCTAACTTCAATCAGACAAGTGTAACCGTTAAGTCAAGCGCCTCCACCATAGAACGAATTCGGAAAACTGGATCCAAAAACAAGAAAATTAGATAAAGTGGTTGAGCCCTGTTGTGAGATTCTAGGTGGAGAGAACGCCATGGGAATTGGACTTGAAATGAACCGCTTCACATTACAAGGCCCATAATGGAATGTTAGTGTCATCATCGAGAGCCATGGTTTAAACAAAGGTGTGGGCTTCTGTTTATACTGTGATATCAGGCGACACACACGACAATGTGGGCAGTTATACAATGAATCAGGTGCTGATCTTTCAGTGATTGATAGAGAAAGCAGTGGTAGGATTGAGCTCGAGATTACATGTGATTTCAATCCCAAAAATGGACGAGTTATTCCAGAAAATACAGAGTTTTCAAGGTTTTTTTTAATAATATTTTATAGATATGATGTCGAGATTAGGACAGTGCTTTTAGTTAACGAACTTCTCATTCATTCATTTGGGTAAATAAAGGACAATTATGTAATGTTCTAATTTGTAATAAGGATGGATAACAAACTGTTTGTTTGGATTGTGAATGAAGGAATCAGTGGGTTGGAGGAGGAGCAATTGTTGGGTATAAAGAATAGGTACTATATGTGTAGGGGATAGAAAGGAAGAAGAGAGCGGAGGGAGTTGGAGGAGGTACATGTGGGATTAAGGTTGTGCTAGATGTTAAGGGTTGCACAATATGTGTATCAGAAGGAGTAGATGGGATGAGTATGTGGTCAATATGCGATAGGAGAATATGGAGAGAAGGTATAGGCAGTAGTTGATGGTGGGGGTTCGGTAGGCACTAGTGTTGTAAATGAGGGTAGGGGTTTTGTAGGGACTGGAGATACTAATGGGTGGTACAGTAGCAGTTCGGTAGGAACTGGGGTTTGAAGTGGGAAGTAGGGTTTATGTAGGTAATGGGTATAAGTGAGTGGTAAGGGTTATGTAGAGTTGTTTGGAAGTAGTGGGTGGTAGTAACTCGGTAGGGGTAGGGTTATAAGTGAGTAGGGGTAGTAGTGGGTGGTAGTGTTTCGGTTGGGGTAGGGGGTAAAAGTGAGTGGTAAGGGTTATATAGAGGTAGTAGTAAGTGGTAGTGGTTTGGTAGTGGTCGGGGGTAGTAGTGGGTGGTAGAGTTTCGGTAGAGGGTATACGTAAGTAGGTGTAGTAGTTGGTGGTAGTGGTTCGGTAGAGGGTATAAGCGAGTAGGGGTAGTAGTGAGTGGTAGAGTTTCGGTAGAGGGTATACGTGAGTAGATGTAGTAGTGGGTGGTAGTGGTTCGGTAGGGGTAGTGTTATAAGTGAGTAGAGGTAGTAGTGGGGGGTAGTGGATCGGTAGGGGGAGGGGGATAAGTGAGTAAGGGTAGTAGTGGGTGGTAGTGGATCGGTAGGGGTAGTGTTATAAGTGAGTAGAGGTAGTAGTGGGTGGTAGTGGTACGGTAGGGGTAGTGTTATAAGTGAGTAGAGGTAGTAGTGGGTGGTAGTGGTTCGGGAGGAGGTATACGTGAGTAGGGGTAGCAGTGGGGGGTAGTAGTGGGTGGTAGTGGATCGGTAGGGGGAGTGGTATAAGTGAGTAGGGGGAGTAGTGGGTGGTAGTGGTACGGTAGGGGGAGTGTTATAAGTGAGTAGAGGTAGTAGGGGGTGGTAGTGGATCGGGAGGGGGAGGGGGATAAGGGAGTAAGGGGAGGAGTGGGTGGTAGTGGTTCGGTAGGGGTAATGTTATAAGTGAGTAAGGGTAGTAGTGGGGGGTAGTGGATCGGTAGGGGGAGGGGTATAAGTGAGTAAGGGGAGTAGTGGGTGGTAGTGGATCGGGAGGGGTAGGGGGATAAGTGAGCAAGGGTAGGAGTGGGTGGTAGTGGGTCGGTAGGGGTAGTGTTATAAGTGAGTAGAGGAAGTAGTGGGTGGTAGTGGTACGGTAGGGGGAGGGTTATAAGTGAGTAGGGGGAGTAGTGGGTGGTAGTGGTTCGGGAGGAGGTATACGGGAGTAGGGGTAGTAGTGGGTGGTAGTGGGACGGTAGGGGTAGGGGTATAAGTGAGTAAGGGTAGTAGTGGGTGGGAGTGGTTCGGTAGGAGGTATACGTGAGTAGGGGTAGTAGTGGGTGGTAGTGGCACGGTAGGGGTAGAGGTATAAGTGAGCAAGGGTAGTAGTGGACAGTAGTGGACAGTAGTGGTTCAGTAGGAGGTATACATGGGTAGGGGTAGTAGACGGTTGTAGTGGTACAGTAGGAGTAGGGGGTAAAAATGAGTAGGGGTAGTAGTGGGTGGTAGTGGATCGGTAGGGGCAGGGGTATAAGTGAGTAGTGGTAGAAGTGGGTGGTAGTGGTTAGGTAGGGGGTATAAGTGAGTAGTGGTAGTAGTGGATGGTAGTGGTTCGGTAGGGGTAGGGGTATAAGTGAATAGTGGTATAAGTGAGTTGTAGTGGTTCGGTAGTGGTAGGGGGTATAAGTGAGTAAGGGTAGTAGTGGGTGGTAGTATTTCGGTAGGAGTAGGGGTTATAATTGAGTAGGGGTACAGTAGTAGTGAGTGGTAGTGGTTCGGTAGGGGTAGGAGTATAAGTGAGTAGGGTCATAGTGGGTGGTAGTGGTTCGGTAGGGGTAGAAGGTAGAAGTGACTGGTAAGGGTTATGAAGGATTTTTTGGTAGCAGTGGGTGGTAGTGGTTCGGTAGGGGTAGGGGGGTATAAATGAGTGGTAAAGGTTATGTAGGAGTAGGGGTTGTTGTGAGTGGTAGTGGTTCGGTAGGGGTAGGGGGTAATAGTGAGTAGGGGTAGCAGTGGGTGGTTGTAGTTCGGTTGGGGTAGGGGGTATAAGTGAGTAGGGGTAGTAGTGGGTCGTAGCGATTCGGTAGGGGTAGGGGGTATAAGTGAGCAGGGGTAGCAGTGGGTGGTTGTAGTTCAGTTGGGGTAGGGGGTATAAGTGAGTAGGGTAGTAGTGGGTGGTTGTAGTTCGGTAGGGGTAGGGGGTATTAGTGAGTGGTAAGGGTTATGTAGGAGTAGAGGTTGTTGTTAGTGGTAGTGATTCGGTAGGGGTAGGGGGTATAAGTGAGTAGGGGTAGCAGTGGGTGATAGTGGTTTGGTATGGCAATGGGTATTAGTGAGTGGTAAGGGTTATGTAGGAGTAGGGTTTGTTGTTAGTGGAAGTGATTCGGTAGGGGTAGGGGGTATAAGTAAGTAGGGGTTGCAGTGGGTGGTTGTGGTTCGGTAGGGGTAGGGGTATAAGTGAGTGGTAAGGGTTATGTAGGAGTAGGGGTTGTTGTTAGTGGAAGTGATTCGGTAGGGGTAGGGGGTATAAGTGAGTAGGGGTTGCAGTGGGTGGTTGTGGTTCGGTAGGGGTAGGGGGATAAGTGAGTAGGGGTAGCAGTGGGTGGTTGTGGTTCGGTAGGGGTAGGGGGATAAGTGAGTAGGGGTTGTTGTGAGTGGTAGTGATTCGGTAGGGGTAGGGGTATAAGTGAGTAGGGGTAGCAGTGGAACGTACAGGAGGTTGTGGTTTGTAGATGGATTAAGTCAATAAGTGATGAGTTGTAGCTGTCTTTATGACGGTTTAAATGAATTAACTCTGTCCATATTTATCAATTAAATTAACTCAGACATATTTATTTCATGTGTCCTGAAGATTATAGTTTTGACATTATACAATGATCGGTGTCAGTGACAAGGTATATGATAAACCTTGTATCACGGATACCAAAAGAGAACTCATACCTGTATTTCATGTTTCAATATGTATGTAGGTCAAAGGAAGGAACTTGTAAATCTTGCATAGATATTTTTTAATTATAGAATAATAAAATGAAGGATATTGCTTTACAAAACAGCGGCAAGAACTAGCCCAGTTTATGATCTTGTCGTGGGATGCAAGAGGAATACTGGAACTATAACTTACCAAAGGCTATGCCTGGCGAAACGTGTTTCTATCAAGTGTTCAACCGTATATTGTTATACGTGTACACAAACACAACAACTGGTTTACTTGACAACACGTGTTGGTGACAAATGTTGAACCGGAAGTTAGCTTTCAAAGACACAAACGTGGCAAGCGGTTTACTAGACAACATGTGTTGGTGACAAATGTTGAACCGGAAGTTAGTTTTCAAAGACACAAACACGGCAAGTGGTTTACTTGACAACACGTGTTGAACCGGAAGTCTCTAGCTTGTTTACCATTTATAGAACGTGGGTTTGAATACCACAGTTTACTCTATTTGTGTTCAAGAATTGATGATACGTTCAAGACAATTTTATATCTCTGTACTTATTGAAGAATTGGAAATTGCTTTACTAATCTAAAATCACAGTGGACCTAATTCAACATCATTCATTCAGCTTTATTTCAGTCATTTTACGTCTCTACTGATGTAGATCTGTTAACAATCTTATTTCAAACTTTTAATATGCGAAAAATGGAGATAGTCGGAAAAACAAAAATAAATGAAGTACTTTTTGAGTAATAAATATGTTAGTTAGATAAACGAATAACTTTGCATTCAGCTGACGGTGCGAGTTTAAGTGATATTTCTTCGACACGTGTCTACACGAGACTGAATGGGCTGTGTACTGATACCAACCCATCAACTATCCACTTGTCATCCAAACGCACATAATCTAATTATTTAGTTTGATGTGAAATGATTTCCATGGGAAATTCTGTATGCTACAAATGACTGTTTATGTGAACTTTTACGAGCATTGGTGTACGCAACATTGGGTTACAGCAAGTACCCTCCCCTATACACCGACAGTTTCCATTACATAGTAATGCTTGAAACGAGCTTTCCGGAAGTTTCATTAAACGTAGATGTAATCACAACGAGATTGAGATCTTTGATCAGCTAGTTCATCTAACAATGAAAAATAACCCTCTTTTGATATAAAATGATTAAGTGCATTCATTGTACAACAAAAAAAATGACGGCAAAGCTATTATGAAAAAAAAATCAACCGAATTACAACTTTGATGTCAGCTAAATTTGCAAGGATGAAATTAATGTTGAAAATAAATCCTCCCTTGGAAATATGCTTTACCATGTCCTTTCGCTGTATGGAGCGTTTCACACGGAGCCTGAATTTGTGTCTCAGTGTATAGTTCTAGACTAGATCATAATTCAATTTTACCCCGTAAGTACATAGTACATTTGGTAACACCATAAACGGTAAAGGGAATCAGATATTTGTCATAACCTCATAGGAACTCAGAGCTCCATTTATATTTTACTTAATAATAATATAGTTCGATGCTTATTTTTTTAACAACTATTGCCAAAATATGTACAAGATCTGATGTTTTCTCTGTTATTCAAGAAATCCTTCATTGTATGGCTTACCTCAGGGAATCAATTGGTCGCATTCATTTACCAACGATTGCACATACCACTGTAATTCACGTATTGGTCATCTAATTTCTTAGGGATTCTTAATCAGTGAATTTAACGACATACAACTTCCCGACAAAATCTCCATCCAGTAGTTTATAGATGTAGCCTTTCGTCCTCCAAATGACGTGCAGCACATCATTTTGGTGACACGTGTCACGAGAATGATGTGCAAAATGGCGGACATAAAATGGCGGAAATAAGGTGGCGGTCGCATGTGTCACGAGAATGATGTGCAAAATGGCGGAAACAAGATGGCGGCCGCATCGATGAAAACAAAATGGCGGACATAACATTATTTGAAGGAAATAAAATGGCAGTAAAATCAAATTTCGTAACATAAGCGAGGCTGACATCACACATGTATAGACAGGTACGAACATGTACGATATACTCTTTAAACATAGATTGTTATAAAGTTCGGGGATAAGCCAATATTGGGATATGAATGTTTTCTCGGCCAGGACAAAAAAACCTAACACACCCGCAGGGTGTGAGAGCGTTAGCTAAACACTCCAATCGAGGAGACAATACATGTATACAAGTTGTGACGGAAACTTTACGCTGTAACAAAAATATACCATATTCAGTTTTCTCCAAGTCCGCGAAGGAATGCGTTATCAAAAACAAAAAACAATTTTAATACTCATCATTTTACAAGAAGTTATCATAGAGAATGGAACATGCACTGGTCTACAGATGGATCTATTTTCTCAAGGAACTTGGAAATACCAGAGTACGTTATAGAAAAGCCATGATACGAAGCATGAACGTTGAACAGATGGCAGCACTCGGGAAAATCGTACAATTCATGTTAAATGATTCACTCACATCTCCGACAATATCTTTGACTCGAAAACGAAATAGATTTTTGAGACATCATGATTTACTGCCTAGAATATTAAGAGATCCCTCTGTAGACCAGACATCATTGAGCGCATCATTTGGAGGACGAAAGGCTACATCTATATACTACTCCATCCTCAGCATAACTGAATCATTTCATTTCAAGTTTAAACATACCTATATCGATTGGTTTGAAAAGACTCCATTTCTAAAATACACCCTAAGGGGGTCCTTTTATGAAAACTCTCCTTAAATTTTTCATCATTTAGAAAAAAATGTGTTGATTTTTAAACAAAGTCGCTTTGGATTAACTCATTATAGTATATGTGAATCTTGTTAATCTCTCTTCTCTACCTCGCAAAATGCTTGTAGAAATATCTAAATCTAGTACAGGATTCGAATACACATACAAAAAATAAGACTCTCACAGCTTCTATAAAGGAACTGGTCAAGTTAGGTTTTTATCAAACAGAACAGTGAACCAGATGTTAGTTCCGTACAATATGCAGGTAGATTAAACGATAAAGCAGATCAGATTTTCATATAACAACATAAAACTGTAATGCAAACCCAGTATAGTAATTGAAGCCATACAAAAGGTTCCTATTCGTATACATTAAAAGTATGATAATAATAATTTTAATGAATTTCAATCATAAGAAATAATTCTAAAGTAAATAATAAATGGAAATTAATCTTACTCCTCATATCTTTTTGTCATTTAATTCCAAATTGTGCCGTTTTTATTATTTTTAAGTTTTCCACTAACTATTAGCCGGACAGCCGCAATAATAGTTGAAGAAATTCGAAATTCGATGAAGCTGAACTGATACGTTTTCCCAGTAAATGATTTTAATTCCAATTTGACTTTAAACAAATTGTAAAAACTCTAAATTCTATCATTTGAATTATATCAGAAGGGGTAGATAAATGAATTAATGAATGATTTACAAAGGGTATTCTACAGATCAAGCAACACTGTATCCGTGAAAAAAATATTTTAAAAGTAAACGAGTTGCCTCCCTTCTGCTGTAATATTGATCAATGCAAGACGATCGAGTCAGGAATTTCAACTAAGACTGCAGGAATACAAGAGTTATCTTCCTTCTATGCTTACTGAACATACACAGTCAGATCCGTGATTAACTTGAAAATCAGTTTCATTTTTTGAAATAGAGAGCAGTCAAGTTTAATTAGAAAGTCATCGCTCGTCACAACATTCAATATAAGTACTAATTGTAACAAGCGTGTATTATAATCAAAGAATGTAAACATTTGTTGACATTGACCAACACATTGACAGGGAAAAAGATGACTGTTACATGTACAAATAGATAAATCATAATAACGGTCTGTATTGCTTGTAGAATCAATTATTGCAATACATAATGATTCTATACATATGTTTTAAAGATGTTCATTATAACTTTTAGAATAGTTTTCTGGAGGAATGTATTTACTCTCTGTACCAAACGAATGACCTTGGAACCGTATTAAGTTTCACAGAGACGTGAGGGGCCTGCCGTATAAAAAGTTCTGAAAGAATGAGTGTCCTGTCGTATTTAGTATCCTAGAGGAATGAGTGACCAACTACAATGTATATTTAGTATCCAGAAGATTGGCCTACCGTATTTAATATATGACGTGAATTAGTGGCCTTTTTTCTTTATATATGTACATGTACGTTGTTATATATGTTCATGAAATTCATTATTTTGCCTGATTACTTTGTTACATTGATCTTGTTCATTATAGAACTACTATACCGGGTTGCATGTCATGAAATTTTGTATGATTTATAATTTATTCAAATGCGGATCCTTTTCACAGTTTACACGATTATTTTCTAGGTAACCCCCCATTCCCTATCCCCCACCCACCTCCATACCCTTCCTTCTCCACCCTATCCTCCCGTTCCCTAAAAAACATATACATGTTATTTACCATGTGTATTAAGAAGAGGACTGTTATTAAGTTGTTATAACTTGTTGTCCAATCCATTTGTATATTTGTACAATAAAATATGTTTAAAATAATGAGTGGCCTACCGTTATTAATATCTGAAGTGAATGAGTGGCCTGCCGTTTTTAGTAGCTTACATGTACATGAATGAGTGGCCTTCTATAGTTACATGCGGTATCCCAGAGGGATAGGTGGCCTACTATATTTACAAGCGGCATCCCAGAGGAATGAGTGGCCTACTATATTTACAAAGGCATCCCAGAGGAATGAGTGGCCTACCATAATTACATGCGGTATCCAGGAGGAAAGAGTGGCCTACTGTAGATTACTAGAGGGATAAGTGGCCTACTGTAGATTACAAAGATTACTATAGGGATAAGTGGCCTACTGTAGATTACTAGAGGGATAAGTGGCCTACTGCAGATTACTAGAGGGATAAGTGGCCTACTGTAGATTACTAGAGGTATAAGTGCCCTACTGTAGATTACTAAAGGGACAAGTGCCCTACTGTAGATTACTAGAGGGATAGGTGCCCTACTGTAGATTACTAGAAGGATAAGTACCCTACTGTAGATTTCTAAAGAATAAGTGCCCTACTATAGATTTCTTAAAGAATAAGTGCCCTACTTTAGATTTCTTAAAGAATAAGTGCCCTAATTTAGATTTCTTAAATAATAAGTGCCCTACTTTAGATTTCTTAGATAATAAGTGCCTACTATAGATTACTTGAGTAATAAGTGGTCTATTGCAGATTTCTAAAGCAATTAGTGGCCAACTCTAGATTATTAGAGGAATAACTGACCTACTGTAGAAGAATTGAGGCATAAGTGGCCTACCGTAGATTGATAGAGGAATACGTTGCCTATACCGTAGACTGTTTGGGGAAGGATTGACCTATCCAATTTACTGAGCTGGAGGAAAAAACAGCCCTTTGTCAAAGATATTGTACAAGTTGTGTCTGTAAAAAAATAGTTCTTTCTGCAGATTACCAACTTAATGTATCATATTTGTGTGCCAATTCAAAGACGAGTATTATCAAATGTGTAAGCATATCATTAACAAGTACTTGACATTTTAATCATGTAGTGTCCCTATGTAAATTGAATAAATAACACATTTATTGCGCCGAGTTTAAACAATAGTCGTCACGAATTTCTTCTCTCAATTTCCTCATAAACAAAGGTACTTTATTGCTGTATTAGTTCATTGTCATCTGCAGGGTAGACTTACTGTTGGCGCTTCATTCACAGCGTATAACTCGACACATCTCCGCCCTCGAGTTTACCTTATCCGACACTTTAAGAACAATCTACCTGTAATCAACCATGGGAAATGTCCCACCTGGTATCGACTTTAACCGACTTCTGGTGATTGTTAACCTCTGTACATGTAATTGGGCGGGGCCTGGTTTTGTCGTGAAACTACGGGGATCAAACCATTTATATCAAATTATCTAACTTTATGGTCATTACGTATTCACGAAATTTCAATACTGACCATTATAGACCAAAGCACCAAATTATTTTCCAATCACTATGAGAATCTTTAATATATTCTGTTTGATCGTTTCGAATAATTGTCCTTGTTCAAACGCAGACCAGTTTTATCTGAAGAGAACTGTTACCTTGTGTGTAGACTATGACCGCATGTCTATTAGCTGTTACACGTAAAGTCACGTTTTCTTCCTCATTCTTTCCAAATACTATTCTTTGTGTATTCCGAGTGTGTGCCATTTTAAAGCTAAATAATAACGACTGAATATAAGTTTAATGAAGATCCAACGGGTTTTTAACACCCACTGGTGTAGCCAGCTAGGGCTTTCGTGTTCACACTGGCATGAAAACAGCTGAGTACATGTACATGTAATTACGTTCTAAATTTAAAGTTACAATTGATCAAAATATAAATATTACCTCATATCTACGATGTCGATGTTAGTATATCGTCATTTCTGAAACTGGCTAACCTCATCAAAATTTCGCTTCCTAACGATGGCCACGTTATGTGAGGCGGGAAGAAAAGCTTCAAATTGACACGGATCCTATCTCTATGGAAGCAATGTCTTCCGTCAGTGTTAATGTATAAAGTAGGACATTAAGCTGAGGAGGCTTGAAATAAAGAGTGGTCGGGTGTGGCGCTGTAGATACATGTAGCGTATTTGACTTTCACCAAATTGGCCATGGCTGGATGGGTGTGATAAGGTATGCCTGAGGCACCTGTCCGACTAGTCCGAATTATTCTGACGTTTTATCGACTTTTTCAATATCGGTCTGTCGGTTAATCGACGACAGACCGATATCAAAAAGTCGATAAAATGTCAGAATAATTCGGACTACTGTCCGACGAGACGGGTTTTCTCTGGGTACCCCGGTGTCGTCCCATACAAAGTCTCCCAGTGGCTGCACGCTTACATCCGGGGAAAAACGAGTAATTTATATAAGTTATCTCATTTCATAAATGTTGTAAAATATATAAAGTTTATGTATATCAAATACTGGCACCCAACCCATTCAGTCATCATAATGGAAAGCATGATATACATTATTGTAATATAAATTTAATGTTATGTGTATGGAAATCAAAACAATTTTTTTTTACATTGTCTTTCATGATATTGTGCTCTTCAGAACATATAATTAAGGATGTACACCTCTGAGAAGTCAAAAAATTCCTGTATTAAACTTTTTTTCTTATATTGATTTTTGGAAAAAAGATATAACGGCATAGTAAAAAATGCAAAAAAAAAATGTCGGTGTGTTCGTTTTTGTGCTATAATCGGTCAAAGATACATGTACCAATTTCACACAATAGGTGATTTTAGGTGAATTTTCGGGTTTTGACCATTTGAAGAACAAATTCATACAATTTCTTCCAAGTGTGTTATCAGATATGTATGAATGTTTGTAGAATTGATTAAAATATTATTTTCATTTAAATTATGGTAGTAAAATTTCTAAATCTTATTCATTTAACTCAGAAATACGATTTTAGTTACCCCTACCCCTTATTTTTAAATGAAAAAATGCATGTAATTATGGTAGGCCACTCATTCCTCTGGGATGCCTTTGTAAATATAGTAGGCCACTCATTCCTCTGGGATGCCGCTTGTAAATATAGTAGGCCACCTATCCCTCTGGGATACCGCATGTAACTATAGAAGGCCACTCATTCATGTACATGTAAGATACTAAAAACGGCAGGCCACTCATTCACCAGATTAAACGCTTGATATAGAAAATTCCTGTATTTAACTTTTTTTTGTTTTCAATGAATCAAAAGAAAATGTGTTTCTCTTTCTAAAACAGCCACAAAAACGGGGTGTCGGTGTGCTTCTTTTTTGTCCCATTATTATTTGTGCTATTTTTCACCTTTTTCGGGGTCAAAAATCAAAAGTGCTTCAGTTACCCTAATATGTAAAAAAAAAATACCAATAATATATAACTTTCCACTGTTTTGCGTATTATTTAATCATATTGAACATTATAAAGTTGTACAGCAAAATTGAACCTGCTACATTTAAAAATGGTGACACAATGACAATTTAAGTGATCAATCTAGTGTCAAAAAAAGTAAAACCTTTGTGAAGCGCAAGAAATTCACAAAAATACACTTTTTCAGAATGGCTGCCAAATTGGTCATTTTTTTTTCAAATTCTTGTAAAAAAATGTTCTACGCACAACAGACATCTAGTTTTTTGACATGTTTTTCAGATGTGTGTTTGCTATTTGACATATCATAATTGATTAAATATTACAAAAACCCGTTACACCAGATCAAAACGAGACTTGAACGTGACTTAAACCTCGGAAGAGTATATCCTTAAGAAGTACTGTCAGGCGTTAATGGGTGACATTTCAATGTATCCTTGTAAAATACCGTACAATGCCTGTAACCGTGGCGAAGGAATATGCGGTATGTCATTCTATTGGAACAAATATCTGAAGGAAGAAAAAGTCTTCTAAAAGACTTAAAAAATTCTTTCATTTTTAGAATTGAATCTGTACATCCATCTAATGGTCTGATGTTCTAAATGATGAACTTAATATATTTATAAACTTATCGGATGTGAAATTCTCGCACGTCAAACAGATTAACATCAATTTGTTTCAGCATGTAAGAGGAGGATCGGTTTGACGTTTGCCTTTGTTACACTATCGTAAAGCATGCTGCCATTTCCGTTTCCGTTATTGACCGATTAACATGTTTTTGAAATCACTCGAATTTCTACAGAGCCTGTTTCATCTGTTTGATGATGTCGCTTATTTCTGTGTCAAACACACATTGTAGTTCTGTTTGCATACCACATCTAAGACAATACATGGACGTCACAGCCTTGTGAAAGTCTGCATCACAGTAAGTCATAAGGATGTGAGGACTTAGTCAGTCGCTGTCATGAAGTGATGATTGTGAATTCTTGATGTATTGGAATCATTTTAGAGACAGCTATGCAGTCTCAGTATTTGCGACAGTCAAAAGAGATAATGGCCTGATACAACAACACGTACAAGGGCAACTAGACGTCGATACAACACGCTGACTAAATTGAAGGTACAAAAATGTATCATCTAATCATGTATTTTCGAAGGGAGATATATATATGTATCAGACAGTGGAGAGCTGTGGTAACAAAGGTCGCGCTGTAACCCATCCAAAACATTAACCTGTATGGTTCACTTCAAAGCAACAAACCGCCCACTTGTAGCAAGGTTTTAGCATGGTGGCAAAAATCTAGACAGACTGAAGAGGGATTCTTATTACAGCAGACGACAACAGCGCCACCAGTCAGACGAAACGTCACGTGGTGTGGTGTAGACTAACGACTGCCAGCATCTCAGAGGGATAATAAATTGTAAAAGCTAAAATGAAGAAAGAAATTGAAATGTATGTATCATTTGCCAGCGGAGACTATTGGTTCAAAATCAGCTTTCTCTGCTGCTGCAGGTTAGACCTCGCTTGGCAGCCTTACTGCTGCTTGCTTAGTGGCCTAGGGCAGATAGGGAACATATTACATTCTGGGAGTGGACATTTGGTAATGTTTCACTCTGGGTTAGTTGACTCTTCAGCGACAATACACGGTAAAATTTCAAAAGAATCCTACGTATTTATAATGAAATAAAGGTATCTGGAAAAACAAGAAATCACAGACAGTTCATCATCGTACTACGTACATGTAACTAGGTGTTGGTAGACAGTCAGGGGGCAGTCATATTTTCCACGTCCATCAGTCACCCCTATATTTCGGGGTGTCCTCTGTATAAAATGTTATTGTTTCTAGGGAATGTACGATAACCACCAATTCTGTTTGTCGAAGATATGGAAACATGACACATATATTTATCAACGTATCATGTTGCTAAATACATAAACATCAGTATGAAGTAGGCATTTTAATCCTTTATATCATACTGACATATTCTTCAAGCCGAAAGATCTCTTATCAAATCTCTGATTTAACTGTAGGCGTTTGCCTGGTTTGAGAAGATTAGAGGGGTGGATCCCGTCATGATGTGAGTGTTGCTATGTCTGTTTGTCTAGTATATATTTTAAACATTGATGTGTTTATCCATTATATCGTAAATACATAATGTGTTAATGTTTTGTCTGTTATATTGTTAACATTGATGTTTTTGTCTGTTATATTGTAAACATTGATGTTTTTGTCTGTTATATTGTAAACATTGATGTGTTGTCTGTTATATTGTAAACATTGATTTTTTTGTCTATACTATTTTGAATTGATGTTTTTGTCTGTAATATTTTAAACATTGATGTTTTTGTCTGTTATATTGTAAACATTTATGTTTTTGTATGTACACTTTTAAACATTGATGTTGTCTTTAATGTTTTAAACATTGATGTTTTTGTCTGAAATGTTGTAAACACTGATGTTTTATCTGTCATATTGTAGGCATTGTCATTTTGCCGTAATGCTGTAAGCATTGTAGTGTTTGGCTGTAACGTTGTTATCATTATTACTGTGTCATACATTTGGTGACAAACAAACGGCCAATCAGCATAGATGATGTTATTAGGGTCAGTAAATTGCCTTAAAAGGAAATTACATCAAACGAACGAAACGTCAAAAAATGCTCATAGGTAAACGTATGTACATGTATCCAAAAACAACTAAGTATAAAAGTTGGCTATTGTTACATATAGTTTTATCTTTTGTAACAGGTCTACAGCTTTAAGGATGTCTTGAAACTGTACACAAAGATTTACAACGTAACTTTTAAAATTAGGTAAAAGACTTTGTATACTATCACAAAAATAACTCGTGTTGGCTGAAGGTCAATGCAGTCTAAACAAGGGGGTTATGCACATTGATGTAATTGGGTCGTGACATGATATGCATCGCGACTGGTCCTCACGTTTGAATAGATATGAATGCATAATGCATACGTATGTGACCCTTCGGAGAAGGCAAACGACTACCTGGTCTGGGCGTCTATTCAACGACACTATTCAACGACTACAGGTTAAATCGAGTGTAATTTGTTGTTTATACATTGGCTATTTTTATTTTACTATCAGGACATAACAAACTTTGCAGGCGCGATCTGCCTCTTGCTAGCCTGATATTCCCATTTTAAAGGAACCCAGCAAATTAACATGTTATTTAAAGGAAACAATATGTACAGTTATAATGCTGCTTTTTTACGAGTTGAATTTTTTCTTCAAACACCTGTTGTCAAGTTTAAAACAATTAAAGAACCAGACTAGATAATCGCTTTTTTACAAAGGATGAGATACTATATCATTTGGAAGCCGGTACCCAATAGCTGTGTCTTTCGCTGCCAAGGGTTCAGCGCCCTTTCGACCATCCTTTGAAACATAAGTTATGAAACAGTTTTTTATCTGCAGTTAAGAAAAGGAAGAGCGAAGTGTGTATGGACAAGTTTCAGGCTTTCTTGTCTCTTGAAGTGAAAGATCAACCTCAGGCTAATTCTAAACCATCAGCAATATTGGTTTTGTTGACAGTGGACAAAAAGGGACACAATGCGGATACCGAATGTGGGATGAACTTTGTTTATTTTTAAATTGAGTTTCTTAATTTGGATTGAACACAAGACAATTAGCTACATCGAAATGATTCAATTTAACTGATTTAAAAAAAATGTATACTGCAGTGACAGTTTCTCGATTACATAACGATGATCGTTTACTTCGACGTAGAGACTTACAACTAGTGCGGATATGGAAATTCCAAGTGCACGTCTCAGACCCTCATAATATACGGTATCTAATAACATAAATTCTAATTTAACTGCGGATCCATAAACAATGGGTCAACATTCCATCCTCTGCGTGCTCTGCGGAGTCTTAGCAATACACACGTGTGTAAACCTTCCTGTCCACTCCCCAGTGAGGATGGGACACTAAAGTGTACACTGACTTAAGAATGTAAGGTACAATATACCTTAATGCAAAATATGCAAAAAGAAGTGTTTATTTTGAGGAAAGAACGATACTTATAAGCCACTAAGTAAGGGGGGATATTTTTTCTTTCTAATACTACACCAGGAATTCCGTACAGTGAGATTTAAGCATTGGTGCATTTGACTTGTCGTAATGTTTGTGTGCAGTCTTTTTGTAACATGAGATTTCAGGCACTGCATGTACTGCTGTACGGGATAGGCACCACAAACACGTAATTATATCATATAATTATAGAGTTAATTTAATATTCTCCGGCGGCAAGAAATAATTACATGTAACAAGCATTAATTGATATACTAGGTACACTTCTGTCTGTGTATCAACTCCGCAGAATAAACGCAATGGATTATTATGTATCGAAGAACAGATACTACCCTATTTGTGTAGATATGTTCCGCGATTTCTGCTCGCGAGCGTGCACAATTACGTGTATTGATAGCTAGTTTCATGCATAAAAGAGCTCAATTGCCAAATAATTCCTTTCTATTGAAGAAAGCTAATTAGTTAATTAAATTTGTGATCAAACTTATCGCTTATACAGAACACAATGATTGAGAAAATTAAATTATTAAGTTAGTCTTACATTGAATATATTCCAGAGAGTTGATATAGACGGGGAAAAGCAAGTTGAAATGTGAAATCGCAAAATAAGGCGAATGAAATCATCGAACGAGTCAGTGTGTCTACGTGTCCCTGTATCCTAGACAGTCGTGATGTTATGACGTACTGGTGTGATTTGATGTGATGCTGGCCGCCTATAATGATTACTATGATGTAATACGCTACACACTGCAACACGTTTTGTTCTAGCAGCGCCAATTCAAATATTTACATGTATATGACGTCACGATCAATTTGACGTTGTTTAGCTCTAGTGACGTCAAAAACTATTTGCGGTGACTATGTGTTTCATAAATGTCTTACAATACAGACGGTACAAGACAGCTAACATGCATTGTATAAAAATGACGTCACGTCAACCATAAAAATGACGTCACGTCAGCAATAAAAATTACGGAAAGAACTACATAAACAACAAGAGTGGATATATATTGCCAACGTTTACATAATAACAAATGTCTTTGTTCATGCCATGTTTGTGTTAGTGCCATACTAAGCTACAACAGCATACGACAACAGATCAAACATTTAGGAGATTGTACTTAATATTGTAGTATGGTCAAATGCTTTTGTATTCTGGGGAAGTTTAAACTTCTTTTAAAACAAACGCCTTTTTGGCGGGTCGACCATAACCTATTATGGAAAGAAATGACTGCCTGTTTATTACTTCATGTAATTATATATCTAGCATCTATAAGGAGTGTTAAAACAGTGTACTGAGTTCGTTTTGGAAAATAGGAGAATACAGCAGAACACAGTGCATTATGTAGTTATAACAAACATAAGTGTATATCTTAATGACGATTTCTAAATAAACATTAATTAACGTATTAAAATTACATGTATGAACGGCTGTTAGCGAAGAATCTTTTTGGTAAACGTGTGTGCTGTGTTTTACCGAGTAAGATGTGATAGCTACATGTATATGGCAGCATGGCCAGGAGTTGATTACGTACACCAACAATATTCTATTACAATGATGTCGTTTATCTATTAATCTTAGGTTAAAGCAATCTAGCAGCATATGGTTGGTACATAGCAACTTCCGGGTCTTAACGTGTTGGTCCTCGTCATAAACAGAGTACTTCATGTATATGTTAAAGTAATTCCTCGCGTGAAAGAAATATGAGAGACTTTACATGTAAAAACTCAAAAACAAAACCCAAAACTTTCGCCTTGCTAAATGTGCACGTGCTACTGAACATTAAGACACCTGTTTACCCTGTGAATTCTGTTAGCAGTACGTCTTAACACATGTGTCCGCGGGCATTAAGGAATTTGTAAGATTATACAATTTAGTTAAATAAGTAAAATATGAACATACCACCAATGTACAACAACAACGAGTCTATAGTAACCATCTATATACAATGTACAACAGCCATCTGTCAATACTGACCACCTATATACAATGAACAACAGCCATCTGTCTATACTGACCACCTATATAAAATGAACAACAGCCATCTGTCTATACTGACCACCTATATCCAATGAACAACAGCCACCTGTATACACTGACCACCTATATACAATGTACAACACCCACCTGTCTACACTGACCGCCAATATACAATGTACAACAGCCACCTGTCTATACCGACCATTTATATACAATGTACAACAGCCACCTGTCTATACCGACCATTTATATACAATGTACAACAGCCACCTGTCTACGCTGACCACCTATATACAATGTACAACAGCAACCTGTCTACACTGGCCACATATATACAATGTACAACAGCCACCTGTCTACACTGGCCATATATATACAATGTACAACAGCCCCCTGTCTACACTGACCACCTATATACAATGTACAACAGCCCCCTGTCTACACTGACCACCTATATACAATCTACAACAGCCACCTGTCTACACTGGCCATATATATACAATGTACAACAGCCCCCTGTCTACACTGGCCATATATATACAATGTACAACAGCCACCTGTCTATACTGACCATTTATATACAATGTACAACAGCCACCTGTCTACGCTGACCACCTATATACAATGTACAACAGCCACCTGTCTACACTGACCACCTATATACAATGTACAACAGCCATCTGTCTATACTGACCACCTATATACAATGTACAACAGCCACCTGTCTACACTGACCACCTATATACAATGTACAACAGCCACCTGTCTATACTGACCATTTATATACAATGTACAACAGCCACCTGTCTATACTGACCACCTATATATAACAATGTACAACGACCATCTGTCTATACTGACCACCTTTATTTAACAATTTACAACATCATTCTGTCTATACTGATAACCTTTATTCAATGTACAACAACCACCTGTCTATACTGACCACCTTTGTACAAAGTTTAACGACCACATGTGTATACTGACCACCTCTGTACAACAACACCGACAACAACCTCTTTATACAATTGTAAGACTACCTCTTGACAACAACCACATGCATAAATACAAACTACCTCTGTACAACGATAACCTGTCAATTCAGGGCTACTCTACACAACCACCACCTGTCTATACAAACACAATTGTACAATAACCACTTTCGTATACACGCCAAAGTACATTGTATGTCATCCACCTGATTCTATCATACATGGACGTGTTATCTGTGATTGTTTTATTATACAACTATAACACAATCATTATTACCTCAAACAGTACATGCTTGTTTTGGGATTCAAAATATTTTTTAAATAAATCGGATAATACAAATATGTATACTCATATTTCTCTACATAACTTAAAAATGAATCAGAACATTTACTTAACGTATAATTCCCGTAATGAGTGTTTATATGGCTGTACCGTGTGCTATGTGGTGGGTATCTTACACTAGCTGACATTTCACACATCAATAGTGGCTTTAATAAAAGAAACATTTTAACAAGACAGACGTATAAATACATTTTCACTTATTATTTGATGATTCGAGATTTGAATATAATTACTTTACATTTGTGCTTTAAAATACGGGTTTAGTCCATGTTTATGGCATTAAACTGTATAAATATAGACATAATTGAACAAAAATAAAACCTTAAATAAAATTATAATAAAAGTAAACTCACCTGTCATGTTGTGTTATCCCAACTAAACCATTTGTACAATACAGGTAATGTATTTGTATTCACCTGTACTGTCAGCACCACACGTAAGATGAAACGTTGTTACTAATAGTTCGATTTTATGTGAAACAACGTTATCGCCTTGATCAACATGTGTCCGCTCTTAACGTTTAACATTTAAACTCATTTACAACCGTGGAATGTTTTATCTCCTGTCTGTTAAATGACAAGAGTCCAACTCGGAAATATATACGTCGCGACACACCATTTATACACATGCGCTACTATTATGATGTCGTGAATCAACTCATGTGTGGTGATAAAACAGGGTTGCTTCCCTTTGTTTGGTCTATCTCACTTAGCCAATGTTAAGGTATTGTTTTCAGGTAAGGTTTTCATGTTTATCAGGTGAGATAAGTGGTGGATGAAGAACAATTTTTATTAACTATAGATAAGGCTAACCTCGAGGATCAGTCTCACCCTGAACTGTAGATATACATATGAGAACGTCTTATATATATGATTCTTTTACAAAGTGGAAACATGTTGAGTTGAATTCATGAATAGTTACAAATATATGATAGAGATAATGAATGAAAATTATCCATGCGTAAAAGTCGAAAGGTTCACCAGGTAAGACTATTTTAAGAGAACAGTTGATAAAAAGACGGCTGATATACATTTGTATATACCACTGTGTGTGTGTTCACGCGTTGACTCTTAAACATTGAGGATAGCAGCCTTGTAGAGTGAAATGAATAGCCGTTTGACTACATCTTTGTGTTACGTCGGATTATTTATTGTTTGTATTAATTTATGTTCAATATATATATATATATAAATATTAACATACAAACATGTACATAGATGTAGTAACAGATGTCAGATTCGCTCAACAAATCATTGTATTGTCCATATGTCTCATTTCATCACATGCATTCATTACCATTATCTATTTCATGTTCAAAATACGCAAATATTCTCTCTCATTTACATGTAATCAGGGTGTGTATTGCTACATCTCATAAATCATAAATATGCATAACATATATTAGTGTAAATGGCAACACATACATTGGCGCTAATTACTTGTAAACTACGAGTCGTAGCTTGTCACGGATAAGTAACGTCAACCTAGGACGGTACACACTAACTGTCGCCAGATTCCACCTGTATAGGCCGAATGAGATAAAACGCCCATTTTATTTCCTTGTATTTAAACCTGTTGTAACGTATAAACTTACGTATTCATTTAATATAGGCCAATCAACGTATATCCCTGATATACAGGTAACCCTAGTGATGAGACACAATAACAGTTTACTGAATGGCAGTTTCATACATGACTTGAAGCGATATCATTGCTTGGTATTTCAATTGCGTCGGTGTACCGGATGTGACAAATTTAGAAACAAAACTTCCTTCATTCTTTAAAAGCTATTCTGTAATTCGCTTAGTTTATCAAATCACCTGTTTTTATGACATATGCAATTTTCTAAAGTGTGTGTAACAGAGTTTTAGTCTGTCTGGAAATTAGATCTATTTGTAAGTATAGCCGAGAAGTGACGTGTCATGTATGTATCAACAACATGTAGCTCTGTCACTTTTTATACATATTGGCTACACGTCTGTCTGCCAGTGACCCCAATTTGACCCGAACAGAGCCAAGTATTGATCTAGATCGTATCAGCGTCATGTTTACTCCCCATTATCAATAACGTTGTAACGTCGTTCAATTCCATAACCGAGTTAACTGTTATTAATTACGTCAATTATTTCCCAACTTACAAAAGTAATATGCAATTATGCCTGTATAAAAGTGCATTTGTTCCTACATAATGAATAATAATATTGTTATAGCAGTATCGAAAATATTGAAAGTACGGCCGATGATTACAAAATTCTATTAACGGGAACAACACGCATCGTCGATCTGTCACTGTCACAAGGCAGTCAGAGTAGCTTCCCTTTATACAAAAAATGTTGAATGCATTGATAACCACTGCATTTGATTAGTGAAGGAAAGGAATGTCGTTCTAAATCTGGAATGGCTACCATCTTATAGCACAATAACATGGATACGTCGTGTTGTTTCAATCATGTGTTACACTCCAAATGCTTTTCTTCGACCTAACCAATCAATATCTCTCAATTAATGCTAGACCTTACCAATCACCGTCCTACAATTATTGCTAGACCTTACCAATCGCCGTCCCACAATTAATGCTAGACCTTACCAACCACCGTCCCTCAATTAATGCTAGACCTTACCAATCACCGTCCCTATATTATTGCTAGACCTTACCAATCACCATCCCACAATTAATACTAGATCTTACCAATCACCGTCTCTCAATTAATGTTAGACCTTACCAATCACCGTCCCACAATTAATGCTAGACCTTACCAATCACCGTCCCTATATCATTGCTACACCTTCCCAATCACCATCCCGCAATTAATGCTAGATCTTACCAATCATCGTATCTCAATTTATGCTAGACCTAACTAATTTTCGTCCCTCAATTAATGCTAGACCTTACCAATCACCGTCCCTCAAATAATGTTAGACCTTATCAATCACCGTTCCTCGATTAATGCTAGACCTAACTAACTTTTGTCCCTCAATTAATGCTAGACCTACCAATCACCGTCCCTCAATTAGGGCTAGACCTTACAAATCACCATCACTCAATTAATGCTAGACCTTACCAATCACCGTCCCACAATTAATGCTAGACCTTACCAATCACCGTCCCTATATTATTGCTAGACCTTACCAATCACCGTCCCTCAATTAATTCTACAACTTACCAAACACCGTCCCTAAATTATTGCTAGACCTTACCAATCACCGTCCCTCAATTAATGCTACAACTTACCAATCACCGTCTCTCAATTAATGCTAGACCTTACCAATCACCGTCCCTCAATTAATGCTACAACTTACCAATCACCGTCCCTATATTATTGCTAGACCTTGCAAATCACTGTCCCTTAATTAATGCTAGACCTTCGTAGTGGAAAGAACACAGGTTATATATATGTGACCGTATAGAGAACCATTACAGGGAAATGCTGTACTTGGGTTTGTATATGTGGTAGGGAATCGAAGCCAGACGCAATTTAAGTAATGCTTCAAAAGTTTCAACAGAAGTACTCGTTTAATCAAGGATGGGAAAGTAAATACTAATTAATGTATCAGTGCTGTTGTTGTCTTACAGGTGCTTTCAGATAAGAATATAAAAATCTTACGTCACCGGTAATCATTGAATTTAAAAATAGGAAACATCAAAATTTATCATATACTTGTCCGTGATATAGATAGTTTTGATTGTGTGATACTGCTAGCTGGCTTAGGCCATGTTCCGAACGAACCTTTATCCGCCCGAACATATCTGCCAAGCACGTGTAATACAGTACATGTTTAACTTCCGGTTCAACAATTCTGGAAAAGAAAATCACGCCTCAATCATCGAGCAGTGAGTGATTTAACTGGTAGTGTACGCACTGATCATCTTCAATGTTTTTGTATTTGTTCTGTTTTTCATTGATTTTTAAGGTATAATGTGTTTATATTAATCCTGATATACTTTGCTGATTTTTTATGTGTTATTGTTGATAATATTGATGTTATAGAGCAGTATCTGATAAAACCTTACCATATGACCATTTCAGTATCTTACTCCCTATCAGAATATCATGTGATGGTTAAAATATCACATTTTCCTTATTTTCGCTATATCAAACCTCGGTCAATATCAGCCGTCGGGCTTCCGCCCCTCGGGTTGCTGTAGGTACCGGATTGATACGGGGTAGGATATGGAAATGGTCATATGATAACCCCTGAATATTCAGTTGACATGGTAACAGCTTCTGGGAGTAAAATTCACGACCAACCTCAGGTGGGAGCAACTGTTACAAGTTTTCCGAGGAGTGCTAGAAATATATAGTTTACATTCATCAAATTGGTACAAATGATTTTTTGAAACCAAATACTTTTAACATTTCTTGTAAGCCTTCGTCTGCTTCGTCTGACTTATTTTTCCAGGAATAAATATTGAATTTAATCCATCACAGCATCCTGTTGTTGTGTCTTGTTACGTTGATATATTGCCGGTAGGAAGCCCACAGAAATCACGATTATATATTACCGTAGGTAGCAGGTCGGCCATATATCGACACTACAAAACTGTATTGCGGGACTCATTTCATGACGGATTGGTAAGGCGGTTATGTTAAATTGCAGTCGTTCGCTTATTTGCTAGAATCACTTGTTGGGAATAAGAATTTCAGAATTGCCGGTGATTCGATAGTTTTAAGGTCATACACTGTAATAGTTCCTGTTAGAAAAATGCCTCTAATTCTCATCTCAGGTTTTTTTCTATTTTTATTTTTATTTATTTTTTGTCATTTGTTTTCATACCGCGCCTGTCTCGAAAAAAGCTAGTTTAATTCATCTCCCGAACAAAACTATCGAAAAGTTATCCAATTTTCCGTTCTAGTGAAAGCAGATAAGATTAGCAAATTCAATGGCTTCTTTTTATTGATTACCATTTCCGACGCGAAGTGTTTCCGAGAACTTGGTTAAGTCTTCCACGAGCTTGTGCAATCTGGTATAGCATCGTGTGATGTAATTGTGAGCTGTTTCTGGGTGAACAAGATCGAAGCCCTGCGTAAACGGTTCTATAAGAAGGCGAGAAGTGGGCCCAAAACTAAGTTTACAAGCTATAACGGATGTCTTAAGAGATATCACGCCTTTAAACTCATTCAGTTACATCCTAAATATATCAGGTTTATACTATTTACAGCACGAAATGAATGATTACCACACTCAGAGATCCCCTTAGGAGTTAGAAAATATACACAACAGACCTCGATTAGTTTACTGCGAGGTCTTATTTATGACAGCTTAGACATTCCGGGGTAGATCTGTATAGATGGACGAGAGAGTAGGTTACATGTGTTGTAACAAACATGTTCAGATTAATCATAATACTTTGCGACGTAAACCCACAATATACAGTCAGCAGACGCAGTCCTGAAAAACGTCTATTCCTACGCATTTATCTCAAAAAATGTCTGGCCAACCTATTGACTAGGGTGCCTACGGTGTATTTCACAAGACATTGTGTAGGATAACGACATGAACTACTAGTGACATAGGGAGTAACACAGGAACCTGAGAATTTGCAACAACTATACTATAGGACCTAAACTGAGGTGTTCAGAGTAATTTGACATGTTTGAGGGGTTTATATCGACGCTCGGTAAAAATGACACCCACAATGATCATATATACGAGGTTTTTAAAAGAGAAATGTATCCATCTTTCCAACGGTACTAAGCATTTCCCCGTAGATCAACTTAAAATGTTGTTTTTGATGCAAGAAAGTTAGATGGGGTCGATTTTTCGACATCGTGAGCTTTCCGCCCTTTTCGTATATATATGATCATTGGGGGTGTCATTTTTACCAACAGTCGATCTAAACGCCTAAAACATGTCAAATTACTCTGAACACCTTAGTTAAGGTTAGCTGTAACACATGCTCAGGTCTATGTGGCGAGTAAGACATATGAGAACGATGCATTTGTAACTACAATTCACACTGTATCAATGGGTAGACAACTCGCGTGCTCTACATGGTCCACCAGGGCCTGTATTCAAATGCTCAAGCTTAGATTCTGTGCTCAAAGGGCAATTTCTTGTTATGGCGATAAATAAATAAAATTTCACATTTTTCAATGAATTAAACGATTTCGGAAAAACTTAAAGCCGAATACTGTTTCATTGTTTAGTTTAGACTTCTGACCTTATCACATGATTTAAACAAGTTACATTGTATATAAAGGTTGATTTGAGTACATACTCCATGTTTGACCACGATATCAGTTTCTGGAATATGGGCCCTGTTCTCATGCCCATACCTCAAATAAGAAACTATGACAAAATATTACAGAAACGAACATTACGCAATGTAAAGGGTGGTAACGAAAGACACATACGCCGGGAAGTTTCTCTCCTATAACACAGAATTAAACACCTCTGTAACACAGTACTAGATGTTGTCCAAAACTGGTAATTGAATTTGTGAAATAAATAAAAATTGATAGAAAACAATGCTTATTGGTGACTATACTTTACCATTTATTTTTTCTATTACCAAGTGCAAGCCGGTATCAGTACTTTCGGCACCAGTTTTCAACATGTGAAATTGAATATGCTGGCGTTTCTTGGTTTTATATTGGAACATTTGAACGATAGCTGTATTCGAAATGCAGAACTTTGGTGTTTTTGTGGATCTACAGTGTAGTATGGATTGGTAGATGAAGTTTGTCCAGATTTCAGGAATAGTTACTTAGAAAATATATTCTATATTAGGAATGTTGGCGGGGCCTACTACGGTAAAATACGTTTGTCGGTTTCAATGGAGCGTTACTCCCGAGACTCGCGTACAGTACATTAATCTCTTTGATATATGATAAAGACTTGTATCAGCCAGGCTAATAGTTCATGACAATCCTTAATGTTGGAGAAAGTAGAGCACCCATCACTTACCAATGGCTGAACCGGATATGGAATTCCGGTGTGTTGTTTAACATTAGTACAATGTACACGGTGAACATTACAGTCTACATTGATGAATGTTCATGAATATTTCTATCAATTTTCAAGACGTGGCAAATGAAATGTTTTTGCTAGCTCAAAAACAGGCTTTGTACGTGTTTATGTTGGTGTTTGTGTGTGTTCGGTCATTCTCAGCAAAACATGTACGTACAAAATCATCGCTAATGAATACGTGCAAATGTCGTAAAACGGGTCAACCCACAAAGACAACTTTAAGAATATCTATTCCGAATTATACTTTCTTACAATGCTTGCGACATACGACAACATTTCACAAGATAGGTCCGATGTCAGACCTCTCTTCCTTCAGATTAGTACCAAGTCTAGGTCCTGAAGACACGATCTGGTCCACATCACGACCACTCGGTCCCAAAACACTGAACGGCATGGTGAAACCATAATCAGTTTAGGCGATTCTCAGTAATACATGTACGTACTCAATCCGTTGTGTCAGAGACAAAAATATAACTTTATTTGCCCATTACGGAGTGCAGGCACAAAGAATAAAAAAAACCACGCGAGACAATTCAATATAATAAAGGGACAACAACAAGCATTATCATCTCGCAGACAGAATCCTGCAAACACGTACGCGTGTTCTAGACTGCATGTTATTTGATTTAAAACAAAATTACAGATATTTTCAACTAAGCAAATTGTACATGCATTTTGTTTGAGTTGTTCTTAAGGGATGATTTTCTGGCGCATGTACTCATTCAAATGTACATGTATGTACAGTAACTTAAGACTTAATAACCAGTCTAGATCCTCATACGCCACCTTAAGGTTATATGAACAAGAATAGGGAAATAACCCCATATCTTGATTTGAGGACACATGTCGAGGATTTAGTGTGGCAAATATGTTTTTTCTACGTTATTGGTAAAACTCAATTTGCAACATTAAAACCACAAAATAGGACGAAAATCTAGACATGCAGAGCGTTGTAGCATAATACATGTACAACCTATTTACCTTACTAAAATAGCAAGCTACGTTTTACATTTGTAATACTCAGTTATTAAATATACACTGTATACCAATATTCAAATCCCATCCATTAACACAACTGCTCCACAGTTTGACTGTTCCGGGATAGGTACACCCAATGGTTTGACAACTCCAACCAAAACTGACTCATTTGTGCACTAACTTGTAAGATATTGCCAATTATATGTATTTATTGCGATACTGAAATAAATACTATTAAGCAAATTATAATGCAAATGTTTATTCCTTTTTGTTTTGTTTTAGTTGTGAAAATATGGAAAACCTTACATATGGTCATCTTTTAAGCAATACAACTGAAGAAGTCGCCGAGTTATATTTTGTTTTCCTCGATTCGGCCCAGGGACAAAGGGTTCACCCCAGGAAACAAAGTTACTGTTACTACACGTACCTATAGAATTACATGTACTAATTGTTAATAAATGTTTTATATCAACTAAATGGTTAATATTCACCCTACTACAATGCACCAGAGTCAATTACAACACTATCAGGGATAATCGTACTGTCATCAGAACAAATAACAAAAATATCAGAGCCAATAACACTACCACTAGGGTCAGTAATAATACATCAGGGTAAATCACAGTACCACCAGGGTCAATCGCTTTACCATAGGACGAACAACAATACCACCAGGGTCAATCGCTTAACCAAAGGACGAACAACAATACCATCAGTGTCAATCGCTTAACCATAGAACGAACAACAATACCACCTGGGTTAATCCACAACATATCAAGGGTCAATCGTTTAACCATAGGACGAACAACAATCCCACCAGGGTCAATCGCTTAACCATAGGACGAACGACAATACCACCAGGGTCAATCGCTTAACCATAGGATGAACAACAATACCACCAGGGTCAATCGATTAACCATAGGACGAACAACAATACCACAAGGGTCAATCGCTTAACCATAAAACGAACAACAATACCACCAGGGTCAATCGCCTAACCATAGGACGAACAACAATACCACCAGGGTCAATCGCTTAAACATAGGACGAACAACAATACCACCAGGGTCAATCTCTTAACCACAGGACTAACAAAAATACCACCAGGGTCAATCGCTTAACCATAGGATGAACAACAATACCACCAGGGTCAATCGATTAACCATAGGACGAACAACAATACCACCAGGGTTAATCAACATATCAAGGGTCAATCGCTTAACCATAGAACAAACAACAATACCACCTGGGTTAATCCACAACATACTACCACTAGGGTCAGTAATAATACATCAGGGTAAATCACAGTACCACCAGGGTCAATCGTTTTTCCATAGGACGAACAACAATACCACCAGGGTCAATCTCTTAACCACAGGACTAACAAAAATACCACCAGGGTCAATAGCTTAACCATAGGACGAACAACATTACTATCAGGGTCAATCGTTTAACCATAGGACCAACAACAATACCACCAGGGTCAATCGCTTAACCACAGGACTAACAAAAATACCACCAGGGTCAATAGCTTAACCATAGGACGAACAACATTCCTATCAGGGTCAATCGTTTAACCATAGGACGAACAACAATCCCACCAGGGTCAATCGCTTAACCATAGGACGAACGACAATACCACCAGGGTCAATCGCTTAACCATAGGACGAACGACAATACCACCAGGGTCAATCGCTTAACCATAGGGCGAACAACAATACCACCAGGGTCAATCGCTTAAACATAGGACGAACAACAATACCACCAGGGTCAATCGTTTAACCATAGGACGAACAACAATCCCACCAGGGTCAATCGCTTAACCATAGGACGAACAACAATACCACCAGGGTCAATCGCTTAACCACAGGACTAACAAAAATACCACCAGGGTCAATAGCTTAACCATAGGACGAACAACATTACTATCAGGGTCAATCGTTTAACCATAGGACGAACAACAATACCACCAGGGTCAATCGCTTAACCACCAGAACGAATCACAGTACCACCAGGGTCAATCGCTTAACCATCGGACGAACAACAATACCACCAGGGTCAATCGCTTAACCATCGGACGAACAACAATACCACCAGGGTCAATCGCCTAACCATAGAACGAACAACAATACCACCAGGGTCAATCGCTTAACCATCGGACGAACAACAATACCACCAGGGTCAATCGCTTAACCACAGGACTAACAAAAATACCACCAGGGTCAATAGCTTAACCATAGGACGAACAACATTACTATCAGGGTCAATCGTTTAACCATAGGACGAACAACAATCCCACCAGGGTCAATCGCTTAACCATAGGACGAAAAACAATACCACCAGGGCCACTCGCTTAACCATAGGACGAACAACAATACCATCAGTGTCAATCGCTTAACCATAGAACGAACAACAATATCATCAGGGTCAATCGCTTAACCATAGGACGAACAACAATGCCGCCAGGGTCAATCGCTTAACCATCAGAACGAATCACAGTACCACCAGGGTCAATCGCTTAACCATAGGACGAACAACATTACTATCAGGGTCAATCGTTTAACCATAGGACGAACAACAATCCCACCAGGGTCAATCGCTTAACCATAGGACGAAAAACAATACCACCAGGGCCACTCGCTTAACCATAGGACGAACAACAATACCACCCGGGCCACTCGCTTAACCATAGGACGAACAACAATACCACCAGGATCAACCACTTAACCATAGGACGAACAACAATACCACCAGGATCAACCACTTAACCATAGGACGAACAACAATGCCACCAGGGTCAACCACTTAACCATAGGACGAACAACAATGCCACCAGGGTCAATCGCTTAACCACCAGAACGAATCACAGTACCACCAGGGTCAATCGCTTAACCACCGGACGAACAACAATACCATCTGGGTCAATCGCTTAACCATAGGACGAACAACATTACTATCAGGGTCAATCGTTTAACCATAGGACCAACAACAATACCACCAGGGTCAATCGCTTAACCACCAGAACGAATCACAGTACCACCAGGGTCAATCGCTTAACCATAGGACGAACAACAATACCACCAGGGTCAATCGCTTAACCATCAGAACGAATCACAGTACCACCAGGGTCAATCGCTTAACCATAAGGACGAATCACACTACCATCAGTGTCAATCACAAAACCATCAGGGAAAAGCACCAACAAACACCAGGGATACAATCTTTCCTTATCATAACAAATAGAAACCGAGAATGGTATCACTTTGTCGTTTCATTTTCAGTCATTCGTTCACTTATCGTCTGCTCACTGGGCTTTTCAAAAGGCAATCAGTTCAGGGAGAAGTTTGTAATTCTCAATGGCGACGCTAATATTGGATTAAACGAATTGATAAGGAAGAACAATTGTTGAAAGATTCCAATCGTTTTTGTTGTTGCTATTGGCCAGGAAGTTATGATGAATTTTCATCGTAATTATTTTTACATTTTAAAAGACATACATTGCATGATAAAATGTTTATGACCATTTTGATATCATACAAATACCACTAATCAGCCCGAGAGTCCTTATGTCAGCCTGACGGGACGTAGAGGGGCTCGATACATTTAACTACAGACTCGCTCAGAATATTCTATAATCTTCAAAAAATCATCTTGTACCGTGAATGCAATCTTAAAAAGATATACATTTGTACATGTAAATATACCACAGACACATGCACACTTAACAGCCGTAGAATGTGGCGTGTCAATCTGATAGATAACATGGGCAGCGTAAAATGACAGTAAATCATACAGTCACATCATTATATAGCTATATACAGCTTGTTCTACCTCGACATCTCTTGTATAATATCTATATTTACATAAAACGAATTTCTTCTCTCCCCGATGGCAATTACTTTCATAAAATGAAATAAATTGCGCATGCGTGGCCGCATTTCCGATCGGTTTAAGACCTAATTTCGCCCCCTTCAGGAGGTCTGTGAAGTTATAATGAACTGAAAAAATGACCTCAGGGGTAATAAAACCAGTGATATCAGTGTCATAATTACGCCATTGCAGTGTTCGGCTTAAATCAAACTTTGGGGAAATAATTTGGTCAATAAAAGACCGGATTCCTTTTGGTGACCAAAGATCGATCGATGGTGGTGCTGCCTACACAGTAACGCTACGGTGTGTGATTCTACCATACAACAGTTTACGTAATAACACATCACTGACACACACTAAGTCATCACTGATTGGACCGTTATTGCTAGTCGATGGCCATCCCAGTCAGACCGAAATGTCTCCAAATGAACAGAGATACCAGTTATTTCATGAAATAAGTCAAGTTTTACTGAAGATTTATCATTAGTTCCGCTTAATAGCAACAACCTAATATGTGGACACGTTTGTTTATTTCTTGTGGTTTGTCGACTTTACCTCAGTTATAGCCCGTCCTATAAACAAAAGTGAAACAAGCCCGTCAATTGACTTTCGTCCAGTTAGAGGGAAAGGCTTCCCATTAAAGAAGATATATTTTAACTGGAACAGGTTTGTTCTTCATGATAAAATCAAAGATATTTTCTCAAATCACTTAACAACCCAACATATATAAACTCCAATAAACTATAATACACAGGGCTGATGAAGCATTGTTCTTGAATGATAAAAATAAATAAATAACACAAAACCAAAATCATATTTGGACAGTAGCATAAATTGTAACAATAATGTTCGACCTGAATAATGGCATAGTGTTCACCCCACTAACAACTAATCTACGGTATGTTCATATAATGATCGTCCAACTACCAATCACACCGAGGAGATAAATGGTCGTCCAACTACCAATCACACCGAGGAGATAAACGGTCATCCAACTACCAATCACACCGAGGAGATAAATGGTCGTCCCACTACACTTGTACCAATCACACCGAGGAGATAAATGATCGTCCCACTACCAATCACACCGAGGAGATAAATGGTCGTCCCACTACTAATCACACCGAGGAGATAAATGGTGGTCCAACTACCAATCAAACCGAGGAGATAAATGGTGGTCCAACTACCAATCAAACCAAGGAGATAAATGGTCGTCCAACTACCAATCACAGTGAGGAGATAAATGGTCGTCCCACTACCAATCAAAGTGAGGAGATAAATGGTCGTCCTACTACCAATCACAGTGAGGAGATAAATGGTCATCCCACTACCAATCACGGTGAGGAGATAAATGGTCGTCCCACTACCAACCACAGTGAGGATATAAATGGTCGTCCCACTACCAATCACAGTGAGGAGATAAATGGTCGTCCCACTACCAATCAAAGTGAGGAGATAAATGGTCGTCCAACTACCAATCACAGTGAGGAGATAAATGGTCATCCCACTACCAATCACAGTGAGGAGATAAATGGTCGTCCCACTACCAACCACAGTGAGGATATAAATGGTCGTCCCACTACCAATCACAGTGAGGAGATACATTTTCGCCCCACTATCAATCACAGTGAGGAGATAAATGGTCGTCCCACTACCAATCACAGTGAGGAGAAAAATGGTCGTCCCACTATCAATCACAGTGAGGAGATAAATGGTCGTCCCACTACCAATCAAAGTGAGGAGATAAATGGTCGTCCCACTACCAATCACAGTGAGGAGATAAATGGTCGTCCCACTACCAATCACAGAGAGGAGATAAATGGTCGTCCCACTACCAATCACAGTAAGGAGATAAATGGTCGTCCCACTACCAATCACAGTGAGGAGATAAATGGTCGTCCCACTATAAAGCTACCAATCACAGAGAGGAGATAAATGGTCGTCCCACTACCAATCACAGTAAGGAGATAAATGGTCGTCCCACTACCAATCACAGTGAGGAGATAAATGGTCGTCCCACTTCCAATCACAGAGGAGATAAATGGTCGTCCCACTACCAATCACAGAGAGGAGATAAATGGTCGTCCCACTACCAATCTCAGCAAGGAGATAAATGGTCGTCCCACTACCAATCACAGAGAGGAGATAAATGGTCGTCCCACTACGAATCACAGTGAGGAGATAAATGGTCGCCCCACTATCAATCACAGTGAGGAGATAAATGGTCGTCCCACTTCCAATCGCAGAGGAGATAAATGGTCGTCCCACTACCAATCACAGTGAGGAGATACATTTTCGTCCCACTATCAATCACAGTGAGGAGATACATTTTCGCCCCACTACTAATCACAGTAAGGAGATACATTTTCGCCCCATTACTAATCACAGTGAGGAGATACATTTTCGCCCCATTACTAATCACAGTGAGGAGATACATTTTCGCCCCACTATCAATCACAGTGAGGAGATAAATGGTCGTCCCACTACCAATCCCAGAGAGGAGATAAATGGTCGTCCCACTACCAATCACAGAGAGGAGATAAATGGTCGTCCCACTACCAATCACAGTGAGGAGATACATTTTCGCCCCACTACTAATCACAGTGAGGAGATACATTTTCGCCCCACTATCAATCACAGTAATGCTTGATGTAGCAGTTCAGAGGCAAGATTATACAATAATATAACAATATTCATGTATGTCGAAATGATGGACCGGTCAATAATAACACAAACAGGTTAAATAGTATTAGCATCTCAATCTAACCTAGCGACTTCAAACTAGGCCATCGTACCTATTGTCAATTTTATATTTACTGTTTATATTAAAGTACACAGAGCTGTCAGAGCGGGTAGTGTGAACAGTCCTCCAACAGAGGACCCTCCAATAATTTTGAGATTATACTACTAAACGACTGCCACTAATTGCCATTCATAACTCTCATGAAGGACACAGATATTAAATACCGATCACTGGCGACAGCTACCATCATATCATAAGCACCAAAATAAATTAAAGGGAAATTTGGCTATGTCCCGCGTACGGTATAGCAGCTGTAGTTGAATTATCTAGGCCAACATCCATTGCGGTGCTGCAATATACGAAGGAAATATGTTTGACATTTGACGCAGCTTTATAAACCAAATACAATATTGACCACTTTATGAGGTGCATGATGGCATTTACAGACCATATCAATATATTTGCATTAAAAATAAAATGATGGCTTCTCCTTTTCGGCTTCTCATTTATCATCTACGTTTGAATTATCGATAAATTCCCACAGCAGCAGCGGCAATTCTGAAGTTTATAGCCCTATAATCTCCCCGACGTATAACTGCTTTCTGTTATCTGCTGCACAAAACACAACTAAACACTTTACAAGTATATAGTCATTTTCTGCTTCTATCTGAGAATCCATTCAGCACGAATATGTAGCGAGAATCGACGAACTTGTAGTGTGTTCTTGTACTTAACACGTTGGCTTAGTTTAAAGCGGCTGCATTTTGTGGTAAATGGAGTTTGGTCTTAACTTTAAGAAGCAAGATCACGTAGCACTTAGTTTAATACACGTATTTATTTGGAGGCAGTAAGTAATTACAACTTTATCCTTTCTTGTCTGTATTTCAGAGATACAGTACAAACAAGAGTAAGTAAGGAATTACAGAGGCTGCGTGCCAATACGGAGTTTATACTGTATGCCCAAGGACGTAAATAGCATAATACAATAATAAAATGTTGATAGTAAATGACAATAAGCGTTATATAATAAGTATCAATAACGTAGTAATTAGCATAATGTGAAGACATTTCTATTGACAATGTACGTTATAATAAGCGTAGATATTAAAAGTTTTTATAATAAATACAAAATTGCGTAATCAAATGATATTGGTACATGTATTTATAATGTCACTATTAGCGTTATTTAATTAAAATTACATTTATAATGTTATAATTAGCGTAATATAATAAACGTAGCGTAGTATAATTTGTTTCTCAAATGCAATAATTAGTCAAATATATTGACAGTACTACAGTGTATACCATAGATGGATACTTATCCAGAAACTGTACAATACACAATGATAGGGAACAAAACAATACATGCTTTCCCGGAATAACACAGAAAAATCGCAGAGGTAATTCCGCTGGGGTCACAATAAACAACACAAATAGGTTTGCCAAGCATTAAGAGGCTTATTGAACTTAATGACTGCACTGAAATGCACTCCATTGAGTAATGGCAAGGTTTGATGCACATTTGTGATTCCTACACGCGAATAACTCTAAAAAATATATCATATTGTGACACCCAACTTGTAAATATGGGATCGTATAACGCTTTCCACTTGAATATATTTGAAATTTTCAAATTTGGTTTATCAAAGAATCACCCAAGCATTTTAGTACAATCTAAAGCAATATTTTGGTAAGAAGATGCAATGTACTCCCATTTCTTCAAATGTATTTCCTACAAACATTGCTGTTTGTGGCTATGTACTTTGTGTCCAACGCTAAATCAGAATTACACATTTGTTACAATTTTTGTCCAGTTTATAAATGTAAATGCCCAGGAAGTTAGAGGTTTTGCAAACGACCGGGAAACCTGAACCCATACGGGTGATTATTTCTTGTCAGTCTATCGGATTTACTGTTCATAATATATGGTCTAGGGGCTCAAATGTCCGAAAAACAGGAGCAAAAAGGAAATATGAGAGAGAAAACTGCATGCTTCAACCAGATGATTTATAGACTTCGTATCCGTGCCTCTACTTCCGGTTATATAGCCTATTGATGTCATAATGTAAAAACATATATAATACCATTTATTACTCACGGATTTATATTGTCAGTAAACATTGTCATTTTTGTGATATACATAAATACTGTTTCCTTGTTCTGCAGTTTAAATTTTGGATATGAATGATCAAAAATATTAACAAAGACAGCCCGGGTCAACAAACTCTATCTTGTTACGTCACGCTTCAACTAAAGGAGAAATTAAATTATGCAAATGAGTACGAACAAAGCACAGATGTACCCACCAAATAGATATATTTGTTGCGCTAGATTCTGGAGGCTGAAACGTTTTAGTTGAATAACAGTTGTGGTAAATACATCAATTGATCTGAGGACAGAAGAAACACAAAATGCAAATACACTTGTTCTGTTGTTTTATGGGAGATATTGCCCAATTTGGTCTTCATACTTAGCAGTTCGTTTGTTAATTTTTAAGATCCAATGCGGTATATTCCAAAAAAAAAAAGAGAAAATAGCCAAGTGTCGACAAACTGTAGTTCGAACTCATTCGATAAAAGTAGGGCAGCATGTAAACAAAGGTAGAGTTTACATAGAGACGTTTGAAAAAGCACAAGAAGACGAAAGAATATGTGTTCCAGAATGGTTAGCGTCTTCTGCTTCGTCGACGACACCTGCCAGGTAAATCTAAGTAAAATCCAGGTAATTATATAATGTTACGTCCTCGCATCGACAACTCAGGAAGTGACTAGAAAACCACGAGGCACACTAACTATCCCATATCCGCCAACAAAGCAGGTAAATACCCCAGTATAACTTAACAAAAACCGGATTCAATATTTTATTTTGCAAAGCCTACCAACTTTTCTTATGTAACTTGTAATTTTCTTTGAAAACCCATGCCAGCACTGTGTACAAATATGTCTATGAAAAAGGTTCAAAAACTAATTAATTATAAAAGGTTTCTCACATATTGAATTTTGATCTCTTTAATTTCTTTCAAATATTTATTACCTTCCAATAACGTGGATTCTATCTAAACTATCATTGAACATTCTTTTTTGTATTGTTATTACCGCGTATTCAACGTAAAAAAACCCAGCGAAGTAAATGAAATCAATTAATATTGTGTCTTTTAATGTATCAATTTGCATCCGCGAGTTTCGTGGAATGAATTAAAACTGTGAGTTTAATGTGCTCATTTATTAGTTCGAGGTTTATGTAATGAACTTTTACTGCGGGATAAGGTCCTTAGTTATTTCTGCGAGGGTTAACACACTAGCGTCGATACAGAAAAAAGATCGCTTTATGTAGAGCTCTGAGAGATCAGTATACAATGTAGTTTTTATTAAATTCAGTAAACAGTAGCTAATTGAATTGAAAACTATATTTAAATTACTAACGTCATATAACCACAACGCGTTGTTCTCGTGTCAATTTGGCACCATTCTTGTGAAATAACCATACCATCCGGTTAACCATTAAGCCCTGTATAACGGGCCTTTAACTGTCGTTAATTGTTAATCACTGGTCCTTTACTGTACACCTACTTAAACGTCCTAGCTAATGTTAATTAAAGGTAAACTAACACAGCCTCTTGCCTGTCATGGAAGGTCGTAAATCGATGATGAGATGACAGCTAAATCTAAAATCCTCCTACTAGAAAACCAGATATTGATTGTTCCTAGCTAAACAAATATTGAGTTTCTTTGTTTGCACTGGATCTTCTGTCAACTCCAGGTAACAATGCCAGGAAAGAGGTCGCCACATTCAGGCTTCTGATTATATTTACTAAATAAAAATTACCATTCTTTTGTCAATTTTGATTATAAAGCATTTTATTTTGAAGTTAAATTAAAAATAAAAGCCAGGTAAGGATGCATACACCGACAGAGTACATATACATCTATCGAAAGGTTTCCCGATGAATATTATGTATATGTCACGAGTGTGGCAGAATGCTGTATATGCGTAAGCAAGGATGAGAATGTTATGTGTATATGAAATTTAGCCACACGAATGAACCATAAATAATTTTCAACAGGAATCAATAGAATATTATGTTTATTATACTTTTGTAACTTTAAAATAAAGAAAATAAACATGAAACAAACGATTGAGTGCTTTGGGATTGCAAAATCCCTATATACAGAGCAAGGCGGAGCTTTAGTTTACTGCTTCTGGCCTCTATGACGTTACAACAAAGGACAAAGTCCAATACGTATATTTCATGCACTCTGATTGGTTAATTATAATTTTTGATTTTGTATTCTGTATTTGCATTGTTTTGAAGCTGAGAATGTGTTATTGTCACACTAGTGGAATATGTAGTTCTCATTGCATCCAAACACCCCACCATACAATATGTAATGATATATCCTGTTATCCTTGTAAAATGTGATGCATTGCATTTTTGTTTGTGCGTGTGTTTTTCCAGACAGCTTTTATGACGTATATCAGTGATTTAAATATGTAATAAAGATAGATGAAGCTAGGTGTTACACAACAGTTTGTCTTATCAGAATGACAGTACACACTGAAAGTTTCCTGATATGATGTCTGTAGAAAAAACTCAATATGATAAATAAAGACATCCTGTATCCAACTCTTGACATTTTTGAACATTTCCCATTGTGACATATTTGGGGGTTTTCTTTCGCGATATTTTTTCATACTATATAGTTTTGGTCGTTGAAATGGAGTTTACCTTTGTCACCATTCAAAATGAATTTTTATGTGTTTTTTTCTCTTTTTTTTTCTCTCTGTTTTACGTCCTATTAACAGCTATGGCCATTTAAGGACGTGCCAGGTTTTTGTGGTGGAGGAAAGTAGGAGTTCCGGGAGAAAAATCACGGACCTACGGTCATTACCTGGCGACTACCCCACGTAGGCCTCGAACCCGCGACCCAGTGGTGGAGGGCTAGTGATAGCAGAATGTCAGACGCCTTGACCACTGCCACCGCGACCCTTTTGTCTGTGCAACCGTCTGGTCTGCCGTTTTTCATGACATACCAACATCCGTCAATAACAAATAGTATCAAAGACTGACAGAGACAACCTTGTCTTTTGTTTCATTTAGTTTGCTACTGAGCAAATATTTGCCTTTGCCATAGAAACTTATTTAAGATGAAATAAAAATTAAAATTTCAACACTATAATTTGGCAATTTCTTAAGTGAAAGTAGGATTCATATAAAATCATGATTTGGTATTTAATCCACCTCAGAGAGTAGAAAACCGATAGTTCGTTGATGTTAAGTAACACAACAGTTTGTTTTTACAAATTACGAGTTGAATTCTAACTTCATTACAATGGTTCAACTTCTGATTAAACAGTATACACTTCAGAGACTCATACAAGAACATATCAACTTATACATTTGGGATGATGCCAGAGGGACATGTACGGATATTTCTCTAGTGTGTCGTAGAACAAATAACCCGTATCTCAGTGCCAACAGAGACCTACACTCTGTATAAAATTTTAGACATCTTGTAGTGTAGGACACGTAAGCAAATAGCAAACGATCCAAGCGTGGCTACGAAACCTCATGAGTGCTAAATCAATGCAATTGCAACAATGTAAATCTAGATTTTTGAACTAATTACCTGCTCTCAGACATTTTCAGTAGGTTAGCAACCAGGAGACAGCTACCCCCCGACGGTTTAGTGATGTATGCGTAAGGCAAAATCAACATACGTGAAGACCAACTCTAATTCAACAAACAGCTCACGGAAGACGTTTATCAAACTGCAACGTCATTTCGTAAATGAGTTATCCTATACCGACTTCAAGATTGACTCGATGATATGAAACAATTAAATCTAGAGTAGTTTTAAAAATGGTTGACTTGCTTTACGTTGTTACCTGAATTTTCTGTTAGCTTTAGCACGAGCGCGACTCGTATTCTTCGTACGTTAAATGCAGTCAAGTTGGTGCTATATTCAGTTATTCTTTTGTCATGAGTGTGAAGTAAAGTGCAGATACGAGTCGCAGATCCTAGTGCTTGCTACAAGTGTTATTACATCTAGATCGTACTTGCTATGACCGCAGAAGTGATAGAGATAAAGTGGAAACGTCTCTTGTATTTGAGATGCATCACACATATATGACTGTATGATAGTCACCCATGTATGTAAACGAATGATCCTAGGAGGCGATATCTATCGGCGCTCTTCATCTTCTGTGATATTGTCTTGGTGATATCGAAGAGAGAAACACGTGTACAAGTCTGTATCAGTGTTTCTCTCTATCTTTATCTACTATAACCTCTCTGTCGTGTCTTCCTAGGCATATTTGACCAGCCTGTTTACGGAATATGACATAATTGAGCGTTTTCGCTTACGGTTGTGGTTGAAATGGCTTTGGAACGCCCCAATCATCTAGTACACCATCGCCATATCACTTTATCTGTTGCCACGACTTAAAATACTACCATACCAACCAGTCCTACACTGAGCAATCTCAAACTCCCCTCATACCAATGGTTTTAGTATTAATGCCTACACAACCCCCTCACACTTTCAATCTCATTGAGTGTTACTTAATACTAGTGTCGATATGAATACCCTGTTTATTTATATAAACATCAAATTATAATTTATTGTTACTATTCCACTTTGGCGCTTGTCTGTCAAATAATGTGACAAATGTATGGAGGACGGTGATTACAATGGCTATGTGATATATTCAACAAACATCTGTGTTACATATTACATCTCAATCACACACAGTAATACAAAAATAGGGAGATATTAGCCAGGTGGCATAGGACTAGGAGTTAGCGCCTGATAAGGCAGCTCCTGCGAATTCCTCAAAATTTGTATTGATTAGTGTACAGTACTTTAGTATAAACTAATTGTATTACTTGTCTATCTATGTACTGTAAAGCGCTTTAGAGTGGTTTATGTAAGCTGAATAGGGCGCTTTATCAAATGTTATATAATTATTTATTTATTTTATGTATGTGTTTGATATAACATGTAATATACAATCAGTAGTGTTTTCAGACACATTATGCATGCTGATCATACGAGTAACCAACGGTCTAGTTATACCGTATAGTTTGCGGTTAGTAATACACTAGTGCAGACGAGCTAAATGTGTTTCATGCATACTTCTTAATATCATCGTCGTTCTTTTTTTCCCTTGATATATATTATACTGTTTTAAAATATAATTTGGCTGTTTTCATTCATTATAATAACCGACACAGTTCCATATCGACAGCCAACAGTGTGTATCACATATGTGGGATGTAGAGTTACCGTGGGAGTCGATTTTATAATAAGCAATTTTATTGTGAACTCTTCTTGATCCTATAGATTCAAATATGGCGACATAAAAGCCGCATTATCATCGGAGATGATTTCCGAATATTTTTAAACCTGCTGCCGAGATCGATCAATCTAGGCTGATTTTCATATTCATATATAAGGGCTTTTCATTAACTTCTCGTAACAGGCATATTGGGATATTTTGTAATTATGAGTGATGATGTTCAACAACTAAAGTGTGCATGACTCATAATATAAGTTTTCTCAAATGTTTCGAAAATACTTTGAATGCTTTCAAGGATGGCTAGATGTTAGTTGTGCATGAACATCGTTTACACCCGAGCTACGCGCATGAAGTGGCAATTTCAAGCCGTATAACCACGATGTTGGCAACAAAGAGTTGCAATATGGTGAAGGTATAAGAATAATAAAAATATGGTTTAGAATGATTTCAAATAAATATAAATAGTTCGAAAACCGCAAGTTACATTACTACAACTCTTTATTATTGAGAAGGTTTATACGACAGCAAGTCAAACTACAATCGATCGCTTGATACTTTACTGAAAAAATTCTATGCATAGCTTATGAGTTTCTGTTGTTATATACAACGTTGTGTATTGTCGAACAAACCTCTTCATTAATAATTAATAATCTCTCACGTTACCTTGAAATTTCTGTTTGGTTCTCTTTTAAAGTTATAAAAATGAATACGCATAAACATAATTCATAATATTTAGATTTACTCGAGGAGTGATTTCATTATTGCATGCTCACATAGATTGACGCGTTCGTTAGATCCCATTACTAGCTCTAAATTCGGCTTGAGTCGTCAGAATATGATTATTGAAGTTTGCTGTTGGTAGTAAAAAAGACATTTAAAAAAATATTATTGAGAGAATAATCGTCACCATGGTAAGAAGAAGATTGCAGAAGCCACAAGGTGGCAAATTATTGGTATGAATGTAGACAAGATGTGGTGTCGTACAATTGGTGGTAGTTTGAGCACTAGCCATTTGGTCGTTTGTCGTCTGATGAAGAAACACCTTCAAACTCAAATGATGCACGTTAGACGTCCCTTCTTGACAAAGAGAGAGAGACACACACATGTGTAAGACGGATAAACACGGAACAGAGCCAGCAACAACCGAAACATCCGGTCATGGAGATGAAAAAAGGAGAAAGAGTGTCGTTTCCTTGTAAAAAAGGAAAAGGAACACTTTTCAGTGAAGATGTTATAGGAATAAACTATTGATTTTTCATTTTTCATTTTAAAAGTTTCTGCAATGTCACTTAAGTACAGTCTACTGAAGTAGTAGAAAACAATAACATTTTGTTACAATTTTTGATATGATGTCATTTAATTTGTAATTTGTCGATGGATGGAATTAATGAATAAGTGTGAACTGTTTGTCTTGTTCCCCTTTTGATGACGATTCTAATTCTAAAAAAAGGACAGTTTATTTGCCCAACAAAAAATTAATATCTCGGATGTTGTTCTTATGGTAAACGACGTTTGCGATTGTGTATACACATTCCTTTAACCTTTTCTATATTTGTCAGACATTATGATTTGTTACATTTTGTGTTAGCGATGCTACATGTACATCTTAAACTGTTGTCACCTTATATAACTAGATAGTCAAATTGTTTGACTAAACTATTGTATTTTAGACCGCAGCTCAGTAAGCTGGACCGCCGGTTATATCACCAGACAGCGCGTCGATTACTCGTTCGATCAGCGTGGCAACAGCACTGGTCTGGCACATTTCACAAAATTTGGTGATATTGCACATCTAATATAATTAAAACGGAACTGGTTGAGTTTATATCGTTTTAAAAGCAACCACAAATCAACAACCTTTAAATAGACGAAAACAATAAAGTCTGAAATAAAAAAAGCGGTTTTCGATTTGAAGTTTAAAATAGACTATTCATTTCTGAAAATAAAACCAAAGGAATGAGATTTTGGTATCTCAGCACTAAATGTAAATGTATTTCCGTAGTTCTTCCATGTCGAAACTACTGTTAATGATAAGACCAAAAAAGAATAAATTAGATGTCGTCATGTCATCTAGCCTATTCGGAGGCCTCACTGTATTCAGTGGCGTAAAAACAAAATCCAGTATTGAAACTTCAAAAGCTTTTTCTATATTTCCCAATTGTCACTGTACTCCGTGCGTGCGTTCGCATTGTCACATTGTGTGTTCTGTTGATAAATCTACCTAATGAACGAAATATTGTGTGTTTCGTTTATGTAGCTTGTGAACGTCATATTGAGTGTTTGAGTATGTGTATAGAATGTGATATTGTGGGTTCTGTTTATACCTAGTGAACGTCATACTATTTGTTATGTGTATGCCCGATGAACGTCATATTGTGTGCGTATGTCTAGCGAACGTCACATTGCGTGTTCTATATACGTCTAGAGAACGTCACATTGTGTTCTTTTAAGCATTGAACTGCTTTCAGTTGGCATTCATAGGCAATATGAATGCCAATTGGACAAAGGCAAATTCAATAAAGTGGGTTAGCGCATGAATATTTCATTTACACTTATTCTTATTCAACATTAAGTTCAAATAATGTATGTATCGTGTATGCTTGTTCAATGAATAGAACGGCAATCAATCGGGATGAGTCAGTTGTTTTGTGCATATCTTATGAACGTCACATATAGTGTGTTCTGTTTATAAATGTACCAAATACACATTATGTGTACTGCCAATGTTTAGTAAATGTAATCTTTTGTTCTCCGTTACAATGTGTCATTGTTTGATATACTGATCTCTTGATAAGAGATACGGGCATGTCGTATCTCCGCATGCATACACTGTATTTATGTTTATAGATCTACACAACCTTTTCTCCTTGTGAATCTTGTATAGCAATAGAGAAATTAAATATTCATCTTATTGATTTACTTACATGGAATGCATAAAACATTTGTACATGTGTATATCTATATCAATATTAGTTTCAGGGTGACAGTGAAGTCCTATAACTTAATCAAATAATGCAGTATTCTCACGTGGGGTATTCTACGCTAAATTACCATGTATTAGTGTTTATAGGGCTTAGTCAACAATCACACATGTCCCCACAGGTCCGGTGGTGTTAGATGAGAGTAGATGGCTCTGTCAGATGAAGTGATCTTAGGAGGCGACTTGGACAATGAAGACAATGGAGAAAACTGATGATATTTAGTCTGACAACTAAAACAAAAATCTCTATTGTATAAAGGTCCCATATGAGATTTTCGTTTTAGTTGTCAGACTAAATATCATCAAATTTCTCCATTGCGACCTGTATCTTTTTTTCTCTCTTGCATAAACTTACGGTGGGGTCCTGCTAGGTATATATATATATATCTTTCTAACCCATTCTCGAACTAATGTGACGATTTGGGTGTCATGTTACCTTGTCCAGACTATTTACATGTAAGGCATTTGACTAAGTTGATACTTCAAAGTATAGCCTGATTGTCCCAACAATCTAAGATATATTGTAACATGTCTTCATTTGACTTGAAGCGTTGCAAGGACACAAAGTCTTAAAAACATATGTATATGAGAAATCCTTGCAAAAGTAAGCAAAGATATTATATGCAATAAAGTAAATATTAAACAGTATTGATGCATAACGCATGCTCAGTGAAATTTCGCCTGGGCCCGTTTTTATGAAACAGTTTTCATGCTCAATTATGGATTCTGTGCTCAAACAGCTTTATTGTGGCTCATTTAAATCTTGCCAAACGATCAAAAACTCAATCGTACACATTGAAAACAGTATTCGTCTGTAAGCTTCTTCAATTGTTCTTCTAAATCATTGACAATTTTGTTTTGTTTTTTGTAATAATTTATATCCTGGAACAAGAAATTAAGCTTGAGCACAAAATCCATGCTTGAGCATGATAACTGTTTGATGAATACAGGCCCTTATTCTGCTGGACCAGGAGTTTAACATTATGTCTTAAGTATTACATCGTGTACAGGGTCGTAAATATTTGGGTCGTAAATATAACACAGTTTACTTGAGTCGTAAATATTGCATAATGTACAAGTGTCAAGACAGGTCTTTATAGTTACATGTATACATGTAAATTAATCGAGATTCATACTTTTTTGTATATATACGACACAGGAGGACCACTGAGTGGGTGTTCTTTATGTCAGTTCTGTGTCATTGAACAGAATACTTATACAGGCTGATCAACAAAGCGTATGATGAAATCGACTTTATGTCATACGATCGTGTTCCAGTAACACATATCTTCCTATACATGACGACCCCGTGTACAGGCCGCCATCTATCTGAATCCGGGTCATGAAACCGCTATCTATTATTTGCCATTTTACCAAGTCGGCGATGAAACAACTATTTTCACGGGATTGAATCTGGACTTTCCCGGTGTTGATACACGTATGGACGGGGGATCTTTTTCTTACACACCACATGTGAATTGTGTACTTTTCCCGGTTCATTCTTGTATGAACATGAGAAAAATTTAGATTCTATCTATCATTCCAAATCACAATCAATGGGAAGGAAACCCCAAGAACATCATTTCAATTACGATCTTTTCCCTTTCATTCATAAGTTTTGTGCAGAAAATGGCGTAACATAGCAACGTCATTTAGGGGATCACGAAACTAATTCGCTTGCAAACAGAACACAAAATCATCTTTGGATTTTTTATGAAAATACATACGCATACATGTATTGTTTCCCAACAAAGCATGCATGTACATGTACAACTGTCTTACACAGTCTTCACTGTAGTATTGTAAAGCTTTGTGTATCTTTTTCTTGTTTGAACATAATTATAAGGGTACACGCAAACATGTACTTATCGAAACATTGCCATATTCGCCGACTTTTAGCTGTCCACAGAATGACCACAGATTCGACGTCAATTCATTATGGCATCAGTTGTGATATCGGCTTGTTTGCGAAATGAGGTACCAAGTGACAAATATGTGCACGCGCAAAACAACATACATACAGTACTGATTTAATTGGATAATCTATGTGACGTTATTTTATAGACACTAACGTAGTCATGAAAGTGTATTTTTAGATTACATTTCTACAGGTGGGGAAATAGATATAATCAACAGTTGTATGTATATTTTGGTCGAATATTCATCTCGGAAATACAAAAAAGTCGAACGTTAATTAACTCTGGTCAAAGAGACTTTCTTTAATTATTAATTTCGAGCATTTTCTCACCGTCGTTATATAAACGACCATATGCCACTGTTCTGGTATGATTATACTTTAACTTTATTTGTGAAAGTGTCTATGATTCGGCATGAGGGAGCCTTTCTTTACTACTTGTCTATAAGTGTGCATGTGTAATTCTGGGAGGCATAGCGATATTTCTTGTGTAATATGTTTTATCAATGGAAGCATTTTGTTGCCTGTGAATGACACTTTTGATCCACTTGTCATCGATCACGTGCGATCAGTCTACCTAGTGGTCATTACGGGTTATCAGCCCAGCCTCAGGGACCGTCTCATTTCATATCCTGTAATATATTCCATTAAGAGCGGTGAATGCACTGTGCTAGAATATCTGCCATGACCATTTTAGAATGGAAATCCCAAAGGGAACGAGTAGTCGCTCAAAATGAAAGTGTATCGCGGTATGAGAATTGAACGACCCATTACCAAGGAGGATCTGAATCATGGAGGATGTCATGCGGTGTGTCCCTGGGGACACAGAAACTAACCAAAGCATTTGTATTTTAATTCCTTGTTTTTTGTGTGTGTCAATTTTTGTGATCAGCTCAACAATATGACTAATTTCTAAACGACAGACAAATGCCAATTAAATGGCCAAACTTGAAAAGGCAGTAGATGCATTTAAATATATATTGATATATATCTAACCTTTACAAGTAACATACTTCAAAGTATCAGCAGCATTGCTTTGGGTTTGAGTAACGTTGAAGCACGGGCTTGATATTGGTAAGAAAAGGTTTATTAATTTAACCAGGATATATTCCCCCCCACAAGATTTCGTGTTTATAGAAATAGCCACTAGATCGGTCGTCACTTTATAATTTCCAACCTAAAAATAACGTTTAATTTACTGTTAAAAACAAATACAATATAGCTCATGTCAATTCAGTTATGGGTAATAATTGGCGATTTTCTTCTTCTAATTTGGAACAAAAATCCGACCAATATAGATTTGATTCTCTAATTGCAACGATTGCGAATCTTTATTTTTTATTTAACGTTTTATTCATCATTGTGCTACTGCTGGACCATTCACCATATTTGTAATATTAAAGTAGCACCGTACAGATATTGACAAACCGAATACAATGTGTCAGCAGCCAAGTCCTAACAACGCGACCAAAACAATATGAACACTATCTATCTATCTATCTATCTACATATATCTATCTATTCTGCAACAATCTCTTTCGAGTATTATGTGCAGCGTGCGCGTCTGTGCATGTTAAAATGTATTGTGTGGTGACCGAGATAGAAATGATAAAGTGCGGATTGGTGCATGCATAAGGGAGAGAGAGAGGAAAGAAAGAAAAGTGTGATGAGAGAGTATTTGGTGCTAAGAAATGTCTATAAGTTTAGACCTGCTACTGCCCATACAAGGGCATATTTTATGGAACCTCTACGGATGTTGATAGCTCCTGTTGTACAAAATAGCGGATCTATTATGGACTTTGGGTCGGGGTGTGAGTGAGGGGGGTGGGGGGTGTTGATATTAATAGTTTGAAGATTGTTTACCTAATATATAGTAGCATACACTCCAACTGAGCTGTATTTGGGAAGAGTTCTGATTCGGTGTTGGTCATATCAACTCTGGCCACCTTTAGGAACTCTTCCCATACAGAGCCAGAAATAGTGANTTTATAGGTAGGGATTTGCTGAAAAGAAAGGGGGTGGGCATTTCTTGATAGTCTCGTTGGGTGGACTACATTTGGTGGCATTTGGATTGCTACTGTCTGGTAGACTATTTTATATTATAAACACAGTCTGCTTTTGGATCTTCTGTGTGCTAATGTTTGCCAGCCCAGGCTCCCTAACATGTCTGTTACACTGTCCAGAGGGGGAAATTTACCAGACACCCACCTAGTAGCTCTGCGCTGGACTATTTCTAGCTGTTTACTTTGATATTGGGTGTATGGGTCCCAGACACAGGCAGAATATTCTAATTTAGGGCGAACCAGTGCTGTGTACGCTGCAGCCTTTATCTTTTTGTCTTTCACCTTAATGTTTCTTTTTATATATCCTAAAGTTCTGTTGGCTTGGCTACTTACATTTTGGATGTGTTTATTCCAGGTCAAGTTTGATGATATGGTGACACCAAGGTATTTTGCAATTGGAATACTTTCAAGTACTTGTCCGTGTAGCATATACTCTGTGGGGATTTGCGTCTTTGACCTGGATATGTGTATTACCTGGCACTTGCTCGGGTTAAATTCCATATCCTACTGTTTCTCCCATAACTGTAATCTGTCAAGGTCTTTTTGGAGTCTGTATGCATCTTGTAGATTACTTACCGCTAGGTAGATGGCAGTGTCGTCTGCGAAGAGACGCACTGTTGATGTTATATTTAGTGGCAAGTCATTAATATAAATTAAAAATAAAATTGGGCCGAGGACCGAGCCCTGGGGTACACCTGATGTTACCGGGACTCCTGATGAAGTAGCTCCCTCCAAGACAACTTGCTGTATTCTGCCTGTAAGAAAGCCTCTGATCCATTTGAGAGTTAGGTGCTGTATCCCGTATTGATGAAGTTTGAATAAAAGTTTTTCGTGGTTAAATACAATGTGTATGTATCGCTGGTAGAATCTTTGTTTTCCCCGACGCATGTTTAATCATGTGACACAGACTAGCATTCAAACGATTTACCGTGAAACAGAATAAACATCTCAAAAAGACACATACAATCTATAAACCGAACTCGTAAATAGATTAGGACAGGCACATGACGGATCTTTCTCTGTAATAAACGTATTACGACAACGCGCTAGACTAGCGTCCAGTGTCCGGACGGATATCTGTTCCAAACAAAAGGAAATTAGATACATTACGTAGCTTGTGCTTTGCGAGGAGGGTTCCAGTACATACATTCATAACTAGCATCAAAATAAGTAATCTTACAAAATCAGATGGTTAACATGAACTAATTGCTATATTTCTGCTTCTGATCTTAATGCTAAATGGGAAAAGGTTATACGTGTGCTCCCTACATCTGCTAGTTATTGGTCGTGCCTAATATTTTAGATCGTTTCCTTGTCATTATTCCGGATGTAATTTACGTTTAATTACATAATGCTCTTCAGATTAATTGAAAGACGTTTTACAAACTGTAAATGAGACCAAGACGTTCAGTATCCACAGGGTAATGGCTGTTTCGAAAGTTGCACTTTTAAATGCACGCTATAAACGAACGACATAAGACGGTATTGTCTAGTAGCAACAGAAGCTAACGATACGGAATCCGTTACCGCTTCGTTCATTAGTGATTACTTCAAGGATGTCCTGCGGGGCCCCTAATTCATATACACGTGACAGTCGCAATTCCGAGGTAATATAAAAAACAATAACTGATTTGTAGTCAGTCAAAAATACCTATACAGCACCAGTTAAGGCTCGTCAGTGTATGATAAAGCCACATGTTTTACGCTGATGTTATTTGGAGAAGAGCGGTAGACATGTAGACTTCACTTTGTCGGGGTGAGAACGGGAGTCTCGTAAACCTCCTGGCTCTGTGTCGAGGTGTCCTAAATAAAATCAGTTGGCTACGCGTATTTTTGTCTGATGCATGTATATATGAAAAATGGTTTTATTTTCTCCTTCATAATTTATGTCTTTGTATTAAATAATATATTTTAGATATCTAGTATTTAGTAAAACATCTTTGCATGTTTAACATGTACTTACAAATGTACTATAATTCTCGTCTTCGTGGGATAGAAATTTTGTCTCTCCTTGTTTTGTCTTTTTGTCTCGAAATAATGTGTTTTTCGATTTGGTAAGACAACATAACGAGAATTTAGACTTATTTACACTGTAACAATGATCAGCGATCATTTGTATGATTGGCAAGGGCTAGCATTGACAATTCAGTGTGTATTACTAAGACTATAAGTACTGATCATCGATCATGAACTGCTCTCCCCAATCAGCGGCATTGTGTGCCTGTCCAGTTTCTGGAAACCTTGTCTGACCGTGACATTCCGAGGCGTGCAGTACGACATAATTATTGCATTGCTTGTACCCTGGACATAGATGACCGTCTATTGCGACCACCTTATCACACAAACACAATTAAGTATTTGTGTCCGTGGGAGTAATGCCTGCTCCAATTCATAAAGCGTAATGTCATTCTTACATTGTTGCGAATGGATTATAATTGTCACGTGATCGGTTATGAGGTTACAATGATATACTGAGGTAGCCCCTCCCCAATGTCCCTAACTAACCAATCATCTTTTATGAATAGTGTTAACTGTTTTTATATAATTGATATATTGGCGACATTGACATCATGCCTGCTCCAATTCATAAAGCGTAATGCCATTCTTACATTATCGAATGGATTATAATTGTCACGTGATCGGTTATGAGGTTACAATGATATACTGAGGTAGCCCCTCCCCAATGTCCCTAACTAACCAATCATCTTTTATGAATAGTGTTAACTGTTTTTATATAATTAAATTAATTGATATATTGGCGACATTGACATCAAGGTAAAATGTCCTTTGTTATATCGCTCTAGCATATGTTAAGTTCGAGTTAGGATGGCTTGTGATCTGTGCTGGTCATAACCACAGGCAGTGGTTACGGAACCAAATAGTTGATATCAATACATAATCAATTAAGTAGCAGAATAAGATGACACAATATTTCAATATTTCAATACCTCTTGTTCAATAGACCATTTATGTAATTTATAAGCGTGCGAAATATCAGATAATCTTCTTGCTAGACTACTAAATATCTACTGCCATTATGATTTGTTTGCTTGCAAAGCTGTGTCATTCAAATAGGTCATAAATATCATACAAAAACAGTTCAATAGTTATATTTACGTTTTCTCTGCCTCTTATGTTCTTTTTTTAACTTATAATTTATAATTAAAATTAAAAATACCCGCCTTATCGACAGTCCACACAATTTCGTTCAATAGTTTGAACTGCGTATTATCGCGTGCTGATTGGCAAACAAAGTAGTACTTTGACATTTTAACAAACACTTCAAATTTATTTCACAATTTAGTATCAATACAATTGCGTATGATATGTCTATAGGGTGATTCCAGTTTTTCAATAGAAAAGTTAGATTTGAAATTGTTTCGATTTTCCCCCGGAACAAATTTCGCGCATGGATAAATACAGTGAACACCGTGAGTGGGACCTTGACCTCCACGAGGGAGTTATTTTTGGAAGTTAATTCGAACTTTTCTCTTTGCTCGTTTTGTGAAGAATCCAGGCGTGAATGTATTTGTTGATTGTATGGGAACCCAACAACAATCGGTAGATTCTATAACAGCATCGTTATTTGACATGTCGTCTGAAACTGAGGAACCGTGGATCCGAGACGCGTGAAACTGATAGCGTTTGAAGTGAGTGATCTAGCGACGGAGCACAGGTTCGTTACAAATGTCTGAAATGACGAATGTTTATGTGTGCTGTGACTCATCAGTAGGTCTGTAACATATGTNTTTCCAACCGATGAGCATTTTGTACGATATTGCAGACCTTGGTCTTGTTTTCGTTGTAATAAAAGTGTTTTTTATTTTATTTTTTATTTTGCACATAGAGTTACAATGACATTATCAAATCTCACAATGCCCAGCGATATTTCAGCACCCGTCATGTTTATTTACATTGGATATTGTAGTTCCGGTCAGTGTTGTAATTAATACGCTAAGAATTGTGTCTCGTGCGGCATGGTAATTATGTCTCGTGCGGCATGGTAATTAAAGTCCCATCAACGACACAGCTCTCAAAGAGGCTATATAGTGACAATGCCATGCAAATGTAAATATAACTCCTTAAATAATTGTTGAAATAATTTTTCTTAGTGTATCCTTTATTGTGTATATGTGTATCTTCTAATGACTAGAAATATAACATGAAATAATCAGACACAGTTACCACAAGTCTTAAAACGACAGAATGACAATCAGAGAGTTTGATTCATGTTATACACATATGCAAGTCCCGGTGCGAGATTATAATCAGTTCCATATACAGGAGAACAGATCCATCATTGACTGTGATTCGGGATAGGGTCAACGTGTGAAGCTTACCCATAGCTGTCTGTGGAGTTCATGGGGCCAGACGACTTGACAAATTGACAGAATGATGAAGGGAATCGTGGTTATTTATAAATATGTTTGGGAGTTATGACAAATACGGGTTTATCCATAAAACATGGAATGGAAAACGGAACGGAACGGAAAATTTTCGTGAAGAACAGCCCAATTGTGGTCCAATGAAAGTTCGTACATTATGTATATTATGGTGGTAATTGGCTTAATTTTTCGAACGTTTTAAGTCCTTCTGCAATAACTTGAACATACCATTTCCAAATATACGATGTGGTCAATTTTCACTGGCGGGATTTTGAGAAATCACGAACGCAAGCATTATTGGGTATTTATATTTATGATCATTTGACCTTAACCGTTGGAATACTGGTTGAATATTTCGAATTGGAGAACATTGGCAAAACGATAATAGAAACGTGACATTTTTGTTTCGTTCCGTGTCTTGCTGACACCCCAAAATACTTCCCAAAGAAACAGATCGATTCCTGTTTGCATATCACGTTTGAACGGAAATGTGCAATCGATATTCAGTATGCGCTCAAACATCATCATATTCTAGCCATGTAGTGTAATTAAATATTCACAGCAATCCTCGTGTTCTCTATTTGATTGCTATTTGTTATAACTCATTTGAAATGACAAACTGAAAAAGAAAAAAGAAAAAAAACTCCGAGTGTTTCTTTCACAAAACATGGCTGTTAATATCTTATTGTTGGTGTATCTATTGCAATATAGATTTGTTTATATAAAATCCCAGATCTCGACATTCAATATCATTTTGTCCCAATACGCCTGCTACACTATAGCACAATGTCCCTGCCGTCTTTTTTTAAAACTGATTTATGATTGTTGAGTACACACATTAAGAACTTAAAGGAATGCTGTAATAAGAGATAACTGATTTGAAATGACAAACTGAACAAAAATATCTGAGTCTTTCTTTCACAAAACATGTCTGTTACTATCTTCATCATATCATAATTTCCTCCAAAATAATGAAAAGTACAATGTGGATGAGTGCAAGTGACATTGTACAAAAAATGGTGCAGACAAAAATTGAGATATAATTGATATTAGTATCATTTCATAATCACATCTTGAAAAAAGGTAAAGACACGTTATAAGTCAATGAAAAGTGGTAAAAGGAAGACTGATTGCAATGACTGCTTCATAATTAGCTAGATTTATTGGAAGGTCTTATAGAACACTTTTCCACAAATATTAGGAATTTTTTGATGAAAGATGTGGGCGATTTAACATCATCATTAAGAGCATCGTCGTAATATCATCGTTTGGAGAACCCCGCACAGTAGCCACCTGGACTTCTCTGTCTGACTGGTAGAGAGACACATAAACTTACACAGGATATTTATTTACAAAATTTGTCAGAAGAAAATCCCGCAAATTTGCCAATTCTAATTCGCCGCAGTCCAACAAACAATGGGCGACTGCGTCTTTAAAAGTACCCTTGCAATTAGCGCAAACTAGTTCGCAATCAGGTGGAGCAATCCACATTTTGGAAACAGTTTTGCAAGTTCCCTTTTTAGCTGTATTTACACCAAGGCGATTTTGATACAATCGCAATAAAATCAGTTGTTTAAATGTACAATTAGTTTTGGTTCTACATAATGCCGCAAAAAACGAAGCTTACATTGATCTACATATAAATAAAGCGATGATAAACCAAGCATACCTAATGCGATGTCAGATCTGGTCCTCAGGGGGAAATTTTTGATAGGTTTGGCACACAAATGATGTACTGATTCCAGACGACGCCAATCTGAGTTTGTAAGTGAGTACCATAACTCACAGCCAAACATGCTTCGAGGGAGAACAATAGAGAGGTATAGTTTCACTCCTGTTAAAGGGTTGATGATGGGGCCGAATAAATTACAATTCAAAACAGCAAAACATTGATCACGTAGTTTGTGGATAACTTCATCGACATCAGGGCGACCTGGTTTGAACTTATTTATACTAATCCCAACAAGTTTAATATTTGTACATTCAGTGACGTCACTGTCGCCTACGTGCCACCTGCAGTTCGACTGTGAGTGGTTACTAGTTCGTTCGTTAAAAACAATAATTACTGATTTGGAGGGATTGTATCTAAACCTCCACTTACAGCTATAATTATAACATATATGCATGAGCAAATCTAAAGAGTGTTTAGAAAAACGAAGAAGACATATATCGACTGCCTGTGTTGGGCAAGTAATGTTGATATCACAGATACTCAAGGAATATTTAGAATCACAAAGATCATTCAAGAGATCATTAATATAAACAGAGTATAACCAAGGGGAGATAATACTACCCTAGCGGGTTCCCTGTCATATCCTGAACATTTTCGATACAAAGTTTTGATGAATAACAACACTAAACATATCTTTATACAAGGACATAATTACACATACATATTTTAGACTGAAACCCAAACGTGCGAGTTTGAGAAGCAGACCGTCATGCCATACAAAGTCAAAAGCTTTTGAAGTGTCTACAATGTAAACAACTTCCTATCATGTTCACTGGCATACTCAATGGCTTCATGCACAATGTATGAAGTCATGGTACTACTTATTTGTTTTTGGAATCCATGTTGTAATCGATTCATGCAAAAAAGTTGTGAATTTTCTAATCATGTGGGTAACAGTTTTTCATAAACTTTTAACATGACTGATAAAAGCGATATTGCTCTATAGTTATTTGGGTCATTATTTGGTTTGTTATGGCCTTTATAATGTGCATATCAAGCCTTGTTTAAGAAAAGTTGGTACATATTCCAATTTTGCAAAAACATTAAACATTTTGCATAAGCTTTTATACATTGAGTCGCATGCATATATAAGGTTTTCATAAACAAGTGAATCTACACCGGGTGCCTTTCAATGAGGAAGACTTTTACAAGAACATTTAATTTCCTCAACCGTCAACACTTTTCGATGGTTCATGACCTTGCAGAAAATCCGAAAGTTCAGATATTACAACAGCGGTTAAATTACTGTCAAAACCACTATCTTCTGAGTGAGAGTAAATTTCAGCAAAGTACTCCCCCCAGCGCAACGCTAAATCCGACGAATCTCTAACAATTAAATCATTAAACACCATTTCAGCTCTGGCAGATCCAGTGGACACTCTATTAGACCGGGCTTCAACTAGGGACCAAAATTAATTTAAATTTAAATCTGCTGCGTCCGTAATATCTGAGTTCAGATTCAAAGGGTGTTCCTCTGATAATTGGCGGTGCTTACGACGAAACTCACGTTTTGCGTCCTTATACATCCGAAAAGAAGGAGAATCGGGATCACGAGGCCGACCTTAGTCATCCCAAATACACATTGACCTCCACATCTCATGGTGTAGCTCTTTTAGTTCACCCTTACAATAAGGCTTTTGGAATTTCGGAACTTCCGCTTTTGAAGGGAAGCTGAAGAGACGTCTTGTAAGCATTTGATCAAACGATCATTAAAAATGTCAATGTCGGAGGAGAATTTTAACTCGAGAGAGTTGAGGTTTGACTTCACAATAAAACGATGAAGGTTCTCGTTATAAAGTGCTGTATCTGCGAAGGCGAAACCATCAGATGAAGTCCATTTAAAAGTAATGCGATCCATTTGAGGACTGTCAACTTGGGACACGGTAGGAAAGGAGATATCACAAAAGATAGGTCTGTGATTTGAAACGTCTAAGTAAGCCTGACCGCAAACATGACAGTTTGAGATAAGATCAAGTTTGGAGGAGTTAAAAATCACATGATCAATAAGGGACGAGGCGCCATAGTCGGAGTGCACGTAAATATGCCGGAACAACTGGTGACGATCCAGGCACCGTTGAAGGCGAGCACCTCTGTTGGACTACTAAGGCGAGTGTTGAAGTCTCCCATGATAATGATTGGTCCTCGAAGAGAAAAAGACTCACACAGAACGTCTATCTTATCGATGTACTGCTTAAAAGCTTCAGAACCATAGCTCATATTGGGTAGATATACCTGTATAACATGCCACACCGGAATTATAAACAAGCTTTAGGATAGTGATGTGGTCATCGTCTGAATCAACAACAGTTATGCGGTTCGACAGAGTTCTTTTCCATAGAAGGGCTACACCTCCTTTTCACGTTCTGCGATCAGATAAGGCATGTGTTGAAAAATTAGAAATGGTGAAATAGTCGTAACCAGAATGAATACTTTTAATAGCTAGTGCTCTGAAATTCCGCAAATGTCAACGTTTTCTGTCTGTAATGCATTGTGTAGGTACGAGGCTGACGACATGATGCCGGTAACATTCCAAGTCATAATGCGCACAGAAGCCATCACGAGGGCATAGATGCACATAGAAAAAAGAAGACCGCTACTGGCCATCATCGATGTTTGCTTTACCATTGGCACCATACTACTGGTTACCTGGATACCACTTTCGAACACGAATACCGTTAGGCCAGAAATCATCCTCTCTCATTTTTTTGACATCTGTGGAGAGAATGTTAACACGAACAGAGACAGATTAAGAGTTTCGGCACTTAAGAATACGCACAAATGTTGCCATAATACCTCTTTTCCTAGAGATAAGATCGAATGTCATCAGCGGTACATGAGGAGGACATACCACTCAGAAAAATACGCGTTGTCTTTCTCCTTGTGACGGCAACAGATCCGCCCCCGATACCGTTGTTCTGTGAACACATTGCATCGGGTTGATCAGAGTGGTGCAGTCTCTGAGCACATAACACAGACTGGCTGTCTGCATGACAAGTTTTGTTTGAGCCTACTTCGACTGCACCACTAACAGCGGTTGAGTTGAGGTTGTGGTTCAACGGCTGGATAGATGCAAATGATACAGTTGATGCGGAAGGAATATCTGAATTACACACCTGTGCGTAGGTGGGTTTCGACGAAAGCAGAACAACAGAAGAAAACTTGATAGGGATGGATGGTGAGGAACCGGGTGAAGATATAGAAGACTTTTCTGCAGGAGAAGGCGCTTGAGATGAAGACGAGCGAACTGAGGGTTGAGGCATCGAAGTTGGATAACTCGTTTCGTGAATCAGAGATTTCATATCAAACAGTTCTTTACCCATTTCCTGACCAAAACAGCGGATAGCGGATTCGGTTCTAAACCGAGTTTCCGCAGAAATATTACCAAAGAATTCTTCATTTTCGCGTAGGCGAGAACTTACAGATGTCTCAAGGGCGTTTGACTGTGAGGAGATTTTAGACCTGAATTTCTCCAGAGACGCCGTTTTTGAGGACAACAAATGTACACGATCGGGAAAGTTTTTTGGTGGAGAGCCATTGGGAATCTCACTTGCAAATTGTCTGTCTATGAGATCACAGGAGAGTTGCAATTCTTGCTTAATATCAGCACTGTCTGTTTTGAGGTTGGAGCTATCCTCTTTCATCATTCTTACAGAGTGTTTTATATCATGAATGCTTTTCATAATATTTGCATAGCTGTCTGAGGAGTTCATGGGATCAGACGATTTGACAAATTGACTGAATGATAAAGTAAATCGTGGTTAATTATAAATATGTTTTAGAGGCACGTTGGAATAGAAAACGGAACGAAACGGAAAATTTTCGTGAAGAACAGCCCAATTGTGGTCCAATGAAAGTTCGTACATTATGTATATTATGGTGGTTATTGACTTATCTTTTCGAACTTTTTAAGTCCTTCTGCAATAACCTGAACATACCATTTCCAAATATACGATGTGGTCAATATTCACTGGCCGGATTTTGAGAAATCATGAACTCAAGCATTATTGGGTATTTATATGTATGATCATTTGACCTTAACCATTGGAATATTGGTTGAATATTTCGAATTGGAGTACATTGGAAAAACGATAATAGAAACGTGACATTTTTGTTTCGTTCCGTGTCTTGCTGACACCCCAAAATACTTCCCAAAGAAACAGATCGATTCCTGTTTGCAAATCACGTTTGAACGGAAATGCGCAATCGATATTCAGTATGCGCTCAAACATCATCATATTCTAGCCATGTAGTGTAATTAAATATTCACAGCAATCCTCGTGTTCTCTATTTGATTGCTATTTGTTATAACTCATTTGAAATGACAAACTGAAAAAAATATCTGAGTGTTTCTTTCACAAAACATGGCTGTTAATATCTTATTGTTGGTGTATCTATTGCAATATAGATTTGTTTATATAACATCCCAGATCTCGACATTCAATATCATTCTGTCCCAATACGCCTGCTACACTATAGCATGACGTCCCTGCCGTCTTTTTTTTAACTGATTTATGACTGTTGAGTACACACATTAAGAACTTAGAGGAGTGCTGTAATAAAAGATAAACACGTGTACAGTGTATGCAGCTGAAACCGGAACAAGTTCGGATGCTAAGCTTCACAGTATCTTCTTCGTTAGATATGTCAGGTCTTTACTGTTTGGTGTCATTCGCATTAGGAGAGAGAGGAAAAATCATTTTGTCGACACGTCACTCCCAGAAAAGTGTTAAAATACACCATGACACTGAGCTTTACGCGACGAATGTTTCCAGAGATATCTGTTGCTGTTGAGCACACGATGACACGTTAAGCAATAAATTCTGAAGTAATTACCGACTACCTTACATTGGTCATTAACGTGTTGTTGCTTTGCTGTCGGAAATGGGTGTGGGATAGTGGAAGATAGTACCGCTCGACCTAGATTAAATTTGACTGGCGGGAGGATGCTTTACTTTCAAAGGAAGTCAAGTATAAATATCATCATAGCAAATACATTTTGACACTTTCAGCCACAATTTCAAACACGAAGAGTCAACACTAGCCACCATTTCACACTATTACTGGGACGTGTAAGGTGTCACCGAAACCGGCAATATGTCAAAGGGACTAAATGCTGCTGCTTGCTAAGTTATTCTACAGCATTCCTACAATGGTTGTCTTTGCAGTACCAATTTTTAATACAAAGGTCATTGTTTGCCTACAGATGTTGCAATCAACTGTAAAGGTACCATTAACTAGATTGTCGCTATAACACTGCAATATAAGGGTACGTTGTTTGTCGACTAAAGTTGGCAATGGACTACAAAGGTACGCAGCGTCTAGTCGAGTGGTATTTTCGATGAAGTACAAACGTACTTAGTTTGTCAACACGTGTTTTGGTAGTATTAAGGCAAGTTTTGTTTAGTTCTGCAATGTCACTCAAGAACATTGCATGGATGCGGTGTTTTTGGTATTTACCTCCTTGCGATACCGCCGATCTTATGACGACTTAAGAGTGCTACCTCACTGAAAAACCATGCCGAACCCACCAAGCAAAGTCTCCTACCCCGTTAAATTTATCTGACATCGGATATATAGTTGTTGCGATTACTCTAAATGCTAAACGCTTAGCAGAGAATAACGACTCTTATTTTAAGTACTTTTTATGTCCCTTACAATTCTTCCTGATGTTCCAACATTCGTTTGTCTCTTACAGCATGCATTAATTAGCAGCAGTGTGTTTTTCTCATTCCCTGACATGTAGGGGTGATTTAAAGGTACGTAGTTTGTCAACATGTTTTGTCATAGTCGTGCAGGGAACACGGTTTGTCCACTAGTAGTATAGTACATGTTCATGTAAAAACAGTGCATGTACGTTGTTGTTTGTGGACATTTTAAAATAGTAGTTCAGGGAACATGGTTTGTCCACAAGTATTGTACATATACTATAAAAGTGCATCTTTATCGATTACCGTTTTAATAGTATGTAGTTTGTTGAAATGTGTTTTCATTGGAGTTCAAATGTAAAAAGTTTCTCGACAAGTGTTATTATTGTAGTCTTAAAGTTTGTAGTTTGCCCACAGGTGTTATCATTAAAATTATAGGTACATGTCCACAATCTAATTTCTGTCCATTCATGCCAAATTAGACTTTCGTTTAAATTTTGACCCAGTTCCTTGATGGATGAAGTCGACCTTATGAATATGAGAAAAATGGCAGCATGATTTTAATGTACATGAAACTATAAAAGATTGCTGGAAGATATATATATATTATTTTTATACGCTCATCGGTGTTTGATCTATACAACGAGAAAATAAATCATTTTTTACGACATTTGCGTTGATAGCAAATACTGATCTACATTCTTAGAATGTCTAATAATTCTTTCTAAACATCAGGGTAGATTCTAACATACATTGTACATAATTTTTGCTTCTTTGTAAATGGCAGAACCCTGTTCAGAGGTATTGACAAAATGTAATGATGTGCTAAATTTCCGAACACCTGCATCTCTTTTAAATGTAGACGGAGAGTGCCATAACCAATCTGATGGCAAGGTTCCGTTTGGTTCTTAGCAAAACTAGACAATGAGGCACATGCATGTACATCAACGTGTGGAGAAAAGTAAGGTTCGGAAGTGGACAGTACTTTATCAAATTTTGATCGAGAAGGGCTCTTAAAATACAATACATATATATTTTGGCGTGAACATTCTATACACTGACTTTGAGACGCTGAGTGCGGTAACCCTGTCTTACTAGTGCCATACAGCAAAGCAAATGTTGACTTTTATGAAGATTATAACGAGGATGTGTCAAATGCAATATTCCTTGAGGCTTATTCGTGGTAACGTTAACAAATCCATCAGTCACATGAATCAGTTTTGTATTTGTGATCTTTCTTTTCGGCTTTGGTTTTGCGATAGGCATCCAAAAAACAGATATCTTACTACTGTAAGAATTTAAGAATCCAATAAAAAGCATTTGTGAACGATTGAAAAAAAATAGACAGGCGTAAGGTTCCTCGAGGTGACGGGTAATCATCACTAAATTGCTAAGAACGTTATGTACCTGGTCAAACGCCGGTCCATGTCATGATGGAAGTTTGTGATGAAATGGAACCCGCCGGCTTCCATTGCATCACAAGGGATTGACCTGGGCCGGATACATCAATTAAAACATTCATCACATGTTCTCACTGTCCCAACTCAGTGCTTCGTATGTTTATAAGTATGACTCGGCGTATATTCAAAGATGTGTCCTTCCGCCAACAGAGTGGACACTTTGACGATTGAACTATATAGGTGTGACAACCATACATAAATATCTTATCAAGATATATTGAATATGTCTGACAAAATAAAAGTAATATGTAATTGGAACCGCTGTCTGGAAATATGATTACCCAGGAGATATACAGACATTTCTCATTCTCAATGAAAATTACCAAGCTGATTCTTACGCCGCCCCTGAGGCGACATCAGGAAAAAAATGTACGTAAGATGATGCAATGTAACACGACAGAAAAAGGTAGGACAGTGAAGGAACGGAGGAAATAGAAAAAAGAAAGAAAGTACTGTAAATATACATTAATGAGAGGAGGATGAACGGAAGGATCATTTGCGTGTGTGGGTGAGTGTTGGGGGAGTGTTGAGGGTCTGGGGGCACTATTAAAAATATGTTAGCCGATGACTCATCAAGCATTCAAGTTGTTCATTTAAAAAATGAAGTTCGTTCATTACATCCTTCTTGATAATATTCAACACCAAAGTTGTCAAAGAGTGAGATCGCGGACACTGGATAATTACACGGCTTGAACTAATCTAATCACCTTAAAAAGCATCCGTAACTGCTTTGTGTCTAAATACGGAACATGGTGTTCATGTAGCTGGAATAGAATGTCAATTAAGTCCAGGCGTAATTATTGTTCACTTTGAAAACGTAGCGCACCTAGCAGTGTCTTTGTTAAAAAATATATCCTTGTATTCATGCTCCAATAAAAACGCTACAAGGCCTTCGAACATCATTTTGTCGTTATTCATCTCAAAAATTGTGCCATTTCAAAACTTAAGCAGATCCCAGTAGGTGAGAAAGAACAACGTTTATCGTTCGAAAAAAATAAACCATCATTGCTATGAATGAGAATAAAACTATTTAAAGCTTGTAGATGCATAGACATCCGCACATGTCGCCGAGACACACATCTCATTATATGGCACCTAGGGGATATGCCGCGCGATAGTGAAAGCGTCATTTTTGAATGGTTAAAAAAAATCACTGCTTTGGTATTGAAGAAAGAGTTGTCTCATTGAAAATGTTTTCTTAAAGGATTGCAAGGAAAATACTCATCCAGAAATAATTAAAGAAAATTAACGGTTCGGATCTCCTTCAATCTTAATGCCCAATTAGACACAACTGTTCCATATATAGAGGATTGCGGTATTGATGATGTGAAATGACATGCATTTCTTCTTAGGTGCTCGTATGAAACACTGCGCAAGCCTTTTAGAGTTAGAAAGGATGTTCACGTTAAAATATTACCCGAGTTCCAGACAAGGTGATGAGAGATAACAATGGAAAAAACAACTCACAAAGAATGCTGCTGATAGGCAACGTTACTATTTACATGTCATTCCCAAGTCAGGGGAAATATTTGTCAATATCTATCACCAATATGAAAACAACAATAACAAAATCCAGAATATAAAAACCTAGTACAACATCCGAAATAAAAAAAAAGTACGACATCTGAAATCAAATACCATAGTACCAATATCCGAAACTCAGAACCAAAATCCAGAATAATAAAAAAACTGATATCTGAATAAAAATCCCATTACCAACGTCAAAAATAAATACGTCAGTTTCACATCCAGAAGACAAAACGCGGCTTACGGAGAAGAACATCTTGAACCGGGGAATATTACGTCAGTAGTATCATTCAGAAATTAAAATGCAAACGTTTACATCCAGATAAAGCACCATTACATAGCAACATCCGGAAACAGAAAAAAATGATACCGACATACGCAAATAATTTTCCGAAATATTAATGATAGTTATATCATTCTTTTTGCTCAGTAAGGAGGCGTTGATTCCTTCGGCCAAGGTAATTTAAAGACAAACGTATGTGTGTTGTGTATGCGTGCATGTGTTTATGTGTTCTGGAGACAAGATACGTTGGTGCATTTGCCTCCTTGTGATAGCACAGATCTGATTCCGATTTTATAGTGCTAACGAATATTATCTGTGTATACTTTATAGAATGTAACCCTTAGAGTAACCCACACTCTCTGTGTGTACTTTATAACCCTTAGAGTAACGAACACTCTCTGTGTATACTTTACAACCCTAAGAGTAACGAACACTCTCTGTGTGTACTCTATAACCATTAGAGTAACGAACACTATCTGTGTATACTTTACAACCCTTAGAGTAACGACCACTCTCTGTGTGTACTCTATAACCCTTAGAGTAACTAACACTCTCTGTGTTTACTCTATAACCCTTAGAGTAACGAACCCTCTCTGTGTATACTCTATAACCCTTAGAATAACGAACACTCTCTGTGTGTACTTTATAACCCTTAGAGTAACAAACACTATCTGTGTATACTCTATAACCCTTAGAATAACGAACACTCTCTGTGTGTACTTTATAACCCTTAGAGTAACAAACACTATCTGTGTATACTCTATAACCCTTAGAGTAACGAACGCTCTCTGTGTATACTCTATAACCCTTAGAGTAACTAACACTCTCTGTGTGTACTCTATAACCCTTAGAGTAAAGAACACTATCTGTGTATACTTTACAACCCTTAGAGTAACGACCACTCTCTGTGTGTACTCTATAACCCTTAGAGTAAAGAACACTATCTGTGTATACTTTACAACCCTTAGAGTAACGAACACTCTCTTTGTATACTTTATAACCCTTAGAGTAACTAACACTCTCTGTGTATACTTTATAACCCTTAGAGTACCTAACACTCTCGGTGTATACTCTATAACCCTTAGAATAACGAACACTCTCTGTGTGTACTTTATAACCCTTAGAGTAACAAACACTATCTGTGTATACTCTATAACCCTTAGAATAACGAACACTCTCTGTGTGTACTTTATAACCCTTAGAGTAACAAACACTATCTGTGTATACTCTATAACCCTTAGAATAACGAACACTCTCTGTGTGTACTTTATAACCCTTAGAGTAACGAACACTCTCTGTGTGTACTCTATAACCCTTAGAGTAACGAACAATCTCTGTGTATACTTTATAACCCTTAATGTCACGAACACTTTCTGTGTATACTCTATAACCCTTAGAGGAACAAACACTCTCTGTGTATACTCTATAACCCTTAGAATGACGAACACTCTCTGTGTGTACTTTATAACCCTTAGAGTAACGAACACTCTCTGTGTATACGTCATAACCCTTAGAGTAACGAACACTCTCTGTGTATACTCTATAACCCTTAGAATAACGAACACTCTCTGTGTGTACTTTATAACCCTTAGAGTAACGAACACTCTCTGTGTGTACTCTATAACCATTAGAGTAACGAACACTATCTGTGTATACTTTATAACCCTTAGAGTAACTAACACTCTCTGTGTGTACTTTGTAACCCTTAGAGTAACGAACACTCTCTGTGTATACTCTATAACCCTTAGAGTAACTAACACTCTCTGTGTATACTTTATAACCCTTAGAGTACCTAACACTCTCTGTGTATACTCTATAACCCTTAGAATAACGAACACTCTCTGTGTGTACTTTATAACCCTTAGAGTAACAAACACTATCTGTGTATACTCTATAACCCTGAGAGTAACGAACACTATCTGTGTATACTTTACAACCCTTAGAGTACCGAGCACTCTCTGTGTGTACTCTATAACCCTTAGAGTAACGAACACTCTCTGTGTATACTCTATAAATACTCTATAACCCTTAGAGTAACTAACACTCTCTGTGTATACTTTATAACCCTTAATGTAACGAACACTTTCTGTGTATACTTTATAACCCTTAGAGCAACTAACACTCTCTGTGTGTACTCTATAACCCTTAGAGTAACTAACACTCTCTGTGTTTACTCTATAACCCGTAGAGTAACGAACACTATCTGTGTATACTTTACAACCCTTAGAGTAACGAACACTCTATTTGTATACTTTATAACCCTTAGAGTAACTAACACTCTCTGTGTATACTTTATAACCTTTAGAGTAACGAACACTCTCTGTGTGTACTTTACAACCCTAAGAGTAACGAACACTCTCTGTGTGTACTCTATAACCATCAGAGTAACGAACACTATCTGTGTATACTTTACAACCCTTAGAGCAACGAACACTCTCTGTGTATACATTACAACCCTAAGAGTAACGAACACTCTCTGTGTGTACTCTATAACCATCAGAGTAACGAACACTATCTGTGTATACTTTACAACCCTTAGAGCAACGAACACTCTCTGTGTGTACTCTATAACCCTTAGAGTAACTAACACTCTCTGTGTGTACGTAACGAACACTTTCTGTGTATACTTTATAACCCTAAGAGTAACGAACACTCTCTGTGTATACTTTATAACCCTTAGAATAACGAACGCTTTCTGTGTGTACTTTATAACCCTTATAGTAACGAACACTCTCTGTGTGTACGTTATACCCTTAGAGTAACGAACACTCTCTGTGTATACTCTATAACACTTAGAGTAACGAACACTCTCTGTGTATACTTTGTAACCCTTAGAGTAACGTACACTCTCTGTGTGTACTCTATAACCCTTAGAGTAACGAACAATCTCTGTGTATACTTTATAACCCTTAATGTAACGAACACTTTCTGTGTATACTCTATAACCCTTAGAGTAACAAACACTATCTGTGTATACTTTGTAACCCTTAGAGCAACGAACACTCTCTGTGTATACATTACAACCCTAAGAGTAACGAACACTCTCTGTGTGTACTCTATAACCATTAGAGTAACGAACACTATCTGTGTATACTTTACAACCCTTAGAGCAACGAACACTCTCTGTGTATACTTTACAACCCTAAGAGTAACGAACACTCTCTGTGTGTACTCTATAACCATTAGAGTAACGAACACTATCTGTGTATACTTTACAACCCTTAGAGTAACGAACACTCTCTTTGTATACTTTATAACCCTTAGAGTAACTAACACTCTCTGTGTATACTTTATAACCTTTAGAGTAACGAACACTCTCTGTGTGTACTTTATAACCCTTAGAGTAACGAACATTCTCTGTGTATACTCTATAACCCTTAGAGTAACTAACACTCTCTGTGTGTACTTTGTAACCCTTAGAGTAACGAACACTCTCTGAGTGTACTCTATAACCCTTAGAGTAACGAACACTCTCTGTGTGTACTCTATAACCCTTAGAGTAACGAACACTATCTGTGTATACTTTATAACCCTTAGAGTAACGAAACAAACACTCTCTGTGTATACTCTATAACCCTTAGAGCAGCGAACACACCCTGTGTATACTCTATAACCCTTAGAGTAACTAACACTCTCTGTGTGTTCGTTACTCTAAGGGTTATAAAGTACACACATAGAGTGTTCGTTACTCTAAAGGTTATAAAGTATACTTTATAACCCTTAGAGTAACTAACACTCTCTGTGTATACTTTATAACCTTTAGAGTAACGAACACTCTCTGTGTGTACTTTATAACCCTTAGAGTAACGAACACTCTCTGTGTATACCTTATAACCCTTAGAGTAACGAACACTCTCTGTGTGTACTTTGTAACCCTTAGAGTAACGAACACTCTCTGTGTATACTCTATAACCCTTAGAGTAACGAATACTATCTGTGTATACACTATAACCCTTTGAGTAACGAACACTCTCTGTGTGTACTTCATATAAACCCTTAGTGTAACGAACACTTTCTGTGTGTACTTTATAACCCTCAGAGTAACGAACACTCTCTGTGTGTACTTTATCACCCTCAGTGTAACGAACACTCTCTGTGTGTACTTCATATAAACCCTTAGTGTAACGAACACTTTGTGTGTGTACTTTATAACCCTCAGAGTAACGAACACTCTCTGTGTATACTTTATATCCCTTAGAGTAACGAACACTCTCTGTGTATACTCCATAACCCTTAGAGTAACGAACACTCTCTGTGTGTACGTTATAGCCTTAGAGTAACGAACACTCTCTGTGTATACTTTATAACCCTTAGAGCAGCGAACACTCTCTGTGTATACTTATAACCCTTAGAGTAACGAACTCTCTCTGTGTATACTTTATAACCCTTAGAGTAACTAACACTCTCTGTATACTCTATAACCCTTAGACAACCCTTAGAGTAACGAACACCCTCTGTGTATACTTTTTAACCTTAGAGAAACGAACCCTCTCTGTGTATACTGTATAACCCTTAGAGTAACGAACTCTCTCTGTGTGTTCTTTACACCCCTTAGAGTAACTAACTCTCTCTGTATACTCTATAACCCTTAGACAACCCTTAGAGTAACGAACACTCTCTGTGTGTACTTTACAACCCTTAGAGTAACTAACACTCTCTGTATACTCTATAACCCTTAGAGTAACGAACACTCTCTGTGTATACTTTGTAACCCTTAGAGTTACGAACACCCTCTGTGTATACTTTTTAACCTTAGAGAAACGAACACTCTCTGTGTATACTGTATAACCCTTAGAGTAACGAACACTCTCTGTGTGTATACTTTTTAACCCTTAGAGTAACGAACACTCTCTGTGTGTACTTTATAACCCTTAGAGCAGCGAACACTCTCTGTGTATACTTTATAGCCTTAGAGTAACGAAAACTTTCTGTGTATACTTTATAACCCTTAGAGTAACGAACACTCTCTGTGTGTACTTTATAACCCTTAGAGAAGCGAACACTCTCTGTGTATACTTTATAGCCTTAGAGTAACGAAAACTTTCTGTGTATACTTTATAACCCTTAGAGTAACGAACGCTTTCTGTGTGTACTTTATAACCCTTAGAGAAACGAACACCATCTGTGTGTACTTTATAACCCTTAGAGTAACGAACCCTCTCTATGTATACTTTGTAACCCTTAAGAGTAACGAACACTCTCTGTGTATATGTTACATTTGTTGCACTTTGTTTCTTCATGTATGCGTGCATGTTTAGGGAGGCTGCGATATGAAGTGTTTGTCTCCTTGTGATAGCGTGGAACTGATACCGTCTTTATAGTGCTACCTCACTGAAACATACTGCCGAAGACACCCAGCCGGACACCCCACCTGATCACATTATACTGACAACGGGCGAACCAGTGCGTCCCACTCCTGAATTGCTGAGCATTAAGCAGGAGTAGAAACTCCTATTTTTGCAGACTCTGGTATGTCTCGGCCAGCGGACAGAACCCAAAGTCTTCCTCACAGAGGCGAACGCTCAACTAAAGGCCAAAAAAGAGCCATTGTCGGGGGAGACATTAGGAAGAAGAAAGTTGTTTAGAAAGAAGAGAAAAGATAAGATCCCCAATTTAGTCGCCTCTTGCTATCATGCAATGGGGACAGCAGGAACAATTCTTACGCCCTGCCTGGAGGGGCCGTTCGTCGTTTTTCGTTATTAGTGGCCTCAACTCTAAATCGTAAGGCTTGATGCAATATGAAGCACGAGTATGATTGTTACAACATCGGTCTCAGATTCAGTACCGAGAAGACTGAACGTTTTACAACAAGCCCCATGAAAAGAATATACAGGTTCCAGCAGCATTCAAGCAAGCGGTTTGAACACTTTTTTTGTGGGGGAGTAGAAGTATCGCAACCATCATAAGACAAAGGGTTTACAGAGCTGTTGCATTAACGAACCTGTTGTGCGCTTGTAAAGCTAGTAAATCATGTACCTGTGCATTTTATATCAGCCACGCATAATCTGCCACATATGCTAGCAAGATGAAGTTTAAGAAATAAGGATTCTTGAAGGGCAAACCTTCCGCTCATCCACACCTTACATCGGGAATGCCAAGTCAGCCGGTTCTGTCATGTCTTTCGTTTGTATGATGTCTGATGTATGGAGAACTTACAAAAGCCAAGAACTCCCAAAGTGGACAAATTTAACTGAAATGGTTGGAGGACAGACTGCGCATATAAAATAATACTGACATGGATGCATCAGCTTCAGCGGCTCAAATTTTGTAACTGCCTATGCATATATAAAGTGTCGTCATTATTTCTGTGTCAGGTTAAATATAAGCTTTGAGTCAACTTCGCTTCAGACTCACACAAAGGGAGCAATTAACCACCTACAAGGAGCAACTCGTGGAGTCACTAATTATCATTGATGTCTGTTTCTGGTTATTCTGTTGCTTTCACTTCCCTTACAGGAAGTATCTGTTGACTTCTGCAATTGTGCAGCGTCAGTCATATGTATATCGCACCTACTTCAAACTTCTCCTGAAGAACCAATAAGCCTGTTCGATTGGTCATGATATTTGGCCTGAAGCATGCTGAAAGCATGTGCACGCAGAAAGTTCTTAGGAAGCCAGTCCCTGCAAAACCCCTTGATTGTATTGTGCCTTATCATAGTTCCCCTAAGACTAGTTAGTGCTATGCTTTAAAAGTTTTACGGTATTTGCCTTTTATATCTTTCATAATAGTACTGTACCATTGAATCATCGCTTCGCGGGCCTTGTCCAGATTTTGTATATGGCACTAGGAATTAATGATTTCGGGATGATAAGCAATTAAAAGTATAATAGAGGATGGATTATCAAAAATACTCAGATAAAGCCAGAGTTAGGAAAAATGATTTAATAACACCATGTTAAACATTGTTCCTGTTTGTAGAACTGTAACATTGACATTGTGAGTAACAGTATTGCTACATATGATATCGCAATTCTTTTTGTTACAGTAGTTATTAATGATACTCGTTGGGATGCGACAGTAGGGATTTGTGCCACCAAAATCCCGGGAATGGTCTTGTTGCAATGCGGGTTACAACAAGGTATCGCCATATGTCGACTGAATGAATTGTAAGTTACAATCATAATGTATCGGGAAATCTTAAATAGCCCCACATAAAATAGGATGTATATATTATACAGTTACACTTTCCACTTAGACGTAGGTAATCCAGTGGCGGATCCAGATGGTTTTTTTGGGCTTCAGGAACCCCCCACCCCCCACCCTGAGAATTTTCTTTAAAATATGTATTTTCACCATTTTCCTCAATTTTTATCCACATGACCCCCCC
>NW_018406394.1:90296-109231 GCF_002113885.1 Mizuhopecten yessoensis
CCCCGATAGGTCTCTGGATCCGCCACTGTTAAATCCTAATTGTAGTGTTAGTTACCACAATATCACTTTAGATAAACTGCTTGCAAACTATCCGCATGCAAGATTTCGAAAGTTTTTTTACTCACGGAAATATTGCCTCAAAGTTCAACACAATATGTAGATTCTACATGTGTGTCTCAAGAAAAGGATTATTCATAGAAAAAGGAGAATTACACATAACTTAAATACATTATGTTAAGTCATTGCTAGTATTGACAGATTTCGACAACAATGACTCATTGAGTATATCTATTTGAGAAGGGTTATTATATGGCTTAACAATTGCCGTCCATGTAATAGCAGACGTCGAACGGCAAGTGATGTGGCACGCGAGGGACTACGTTCTAGGTGTCAACACGTCTGTGTGTACTTAGGGCTGATTAGGCGGCTATCCGTCCGGTATATAGCATGGTACTGAAAACTTAACACATATCCTAACGTGAATTGGTACAAGAAATAGATATTTACTGACTTACTGAAACACCATGAATAGTGCCGGTCAAATTGCACTTAAGCACATGGATATTAATGTTGAAACGATATTTAGGGCCACTTTCGTTTCCAAAGATGTATGTCTGCATACGGGTAATGCAATTTAGATACTATACATATTTGCATGCCTTTTGATGACAGTTTCTGTTGTGGAGTGAGCTAACTCTACCAGTATGTATAGTGTTGGTTTACTATCACGTCACATTTGTATACAGGAAGTCAGTATCAAATAAACACAGACGTGTTATTCTCCTGTAACCAGTGTAAGACCACCGGCACCCTTAACTGTCTGCTCCACATAGTTTAGACCAACTTGGATTTCAACCCTTTTGGTCCCTGGCCTCGCCAATGAGTCAAAGAAGGATGTAACAACTGTACGGAGCAGTGTAATTCATGTCTGGCCTTCTGTCACTACCTCGGACTGTAAAGGCAAATATTGTCTTACGTTACATACTATTGATTTCCCTCCCCAGTGCTTATTCTGCCCGATGTTTACCTTTTAATTTGACATGGAATCATTTAATCTTACTAGATTTCATATTTCTCGAGTCGAAGGTATAAAACCTTATTATTATACCTCATCTATATATCAGCCTGTCTTAATGAATCATATTGATCATGTGACGAGGAAATAAGACATCGTGTTTCCCCCTTGCAATCGAATGACCCTGTTCATATGTCCCTTATTTAGAGCCCCTCTAGAAAAAGTGAGTACGAGTCACCACACCAGAGTGTCGAGTTATTGAAGCCGACAAAAACTGATGCGGGGAAGTCTGATCATCTATCTTTACTCCTGTCTTATTGTTCTGTTACATGTACGGTATAACATCGTATCAATTGTACTAGTGATAGGAAACACGATCCTTTGTTTCCCCGATATTAAAATCTCATAAAACATTATTAATCTCGAGGAAACATTCAATCGGGTTTCCTTATCACAAGGGTTATAACAGTAAATTAAATTGTAGAATGAATTTGTCATCCTCGAAAACCTATCTTATAAAAGAAAACGAACTAATTCCTCATTTAAAATAGATTGTGTGAGAGTTGCCATGAGAACACTCACATTAAGTGGAAGTATTCGCCCTAAACACGTGGTTTTAAATTAATTGCATGTACCAGAGAAAAATCATAGCCGAATGGTTACACTCTGTAACCAATGGAATGTATCAGCTCTTTATCATATATACATTTCTCCTGGCATACTTCTGTTGTGTGTAACACACAAACTGAATATAAAAATAAAAGTTTCATCAGCATTTATTTTGTGCCGTATGCATACCTTTTGCCATAATAAACGGGCAAGCAGCTCATAGTCAGAAAAATGCCGAACGATAGAAGAGAGTGCTGGGATTTCTCCACCTTGACGTGTCAGCATTAAGATTTCGAGTGATTGGAATCATTCAGTGTAATATTGATTCTGGACTAAACCAAACGGTATGAGTGCGCCAATCCGATAGTTCTTATAAATATTACAAACAAATAATATTGTTTAATGTAAATAGACCTGTGTAATTCCCAATCACAAATGTAATGCCACTCCAAAGCGGTAACAGCAGACATGTGACCCAAATGCACAGGGAGTACATTTCCATAGAACTGTAAAGGAGCGACCCTGAGCTGCTCAATTAGAAATACGACTTTGATAGATAATTTAGGCTATTTCAGCTGTGGATTCCGTTTCCCTTATTACCATGTACATGTATATGTTAAGTGGAGGCATTCTCATCGACGTTTAATGCTGCGTGTCAACGCTATACGATAGCGCTACAACTGTGGACCTGGGTTGGGGAAGGTTTTGTTATCATACTTAGTGGTATCGTTATTACATTCCAAAGGTTGGATTTCAAATTAACCAACGGTTGTATTTGATTTATATGCTTTGCAAATTAATCACACAAACTTACACGATATTATGATGGGAGTAGACGTTTTGAATCACTTAAGGCCTGTTGGATCTAAATGGGCCTCGATGTTGAACTCCTTTTCTACAATTAAAATTGATTCAAATTGGTCCTTATGTGCCAGGCTTTAATTATGATAAGAAAACATCAAACAATGTCGAGATAATTCTAGTTCTACGATATATTGCTAGGGTTCAATACTGTATCATATTCAAGGACAATGCCAATTTTATTTCTGGTTATAACAGTGGAAAAGGAAATGTTTTCCTTGCCATAGGGAAGGAGGACAAACAGGAGCCCCCAACCCCATACCCCCAACCCCTTACTCCCTGCAAGGCAGGGTTTTAGGGCATACGAAGGTGTTTTGAAATTAGAAATCCTGATTACGATACGTGGTTGTGATTAAGCACCATGCATAAGAAATACTATCCATTTAAATTTTAAAGATTGTCAAAAATTAATCATACATCGAAGCCATGGTTAGTGGTCATGATACAAGGTTGATTTTGGGAAGGTACAGGGAAAATATTACGATAACAAACCTATGTCTTTCCATTCGGGTCAAAAAAGGAAAGCAACAAGACCGTAATCTGAACTCAAAATTGACAAAACTAGGGCAAAATATGTACAGCGAAAACTAGGGCAAAATATGTACAGCGAAAACTAGGACAAAATATGAACAGCGAAAACTAGGGCAAAATATGAACAGCGAAAACAAAGGCAAGATATTGCAGGATCTTGTCATTTTTGGTTGTGTTTGAATCGTCAATTTTACTAGAAAACAAGTGTTACTCATTTACATAGCTCAAATATCATCTTTACGAAACGGTCATCATTTCACCTTAAGGACATTCAATGTAAACCATGTCATATGTAATGGAACGTGACGAATGTGACTTTCGGTAAGTTCTGTGACGTCACAATGGTACCAAAACACTCAAACATTTCAGTGATGAAACATTGCAGCTACGAGATAAAATTATGTAATCGCTTTATTAGATTTTAGAAATGTCCTAATCATCTCAATCTTGTGATAAAGTTTTGCAATAAACCTAAGTAACTATTTGTGTTTCATCGATAAAAATACTGTTTCCTACATGTATCATATTCAATGATGACGCCGTAAGTCTGCCCTAATGCATGAAAATAAAGACAGCGGTGCCAAGGAGCAGAAAACGTGAACAGGCACAATTACATGTATATAATAAGAGCATAGGGCACAGTGATATGGCTCTAAGTTCAGACAGGTTGTTAAAATCGTCTATACAGTTTTAAATCAGATTATTTTCAAATGGTAATCGAATAATATGAAACAGGGAGATGCCATTAAATAACCATGTCATACAGCAATTTGTATGACGTCAGTATAGAGAGTCGATCTTATGTTTACAAGAGATTGAAAAAAAATTATATCGACTTATCCGATTAAATTTCTGTACTGGAACATTGACCTGCTCTGTCATGTGTAGCTACGTCGTTCGAGGAGTAAACAGATACAACGATGCGGTTTTGCTTTGTATTAATAAATGTTAACGGCACATAAACAAGTTCCGTGTGATGAATCAGGATGTCCTTGATGATACGGGCTCTCCGAGGACCATGGTTGACATTTATTGTAACGCACTCCGCAACGCGTTGATTACAAATACATATTCACATAGGAAGGGTTCCAGAACGGTGTGTTGTAACGATCGGATGTAACGCGTATTGCCGGAAGTACTTGCTCATTCACATAGACCTTCATATCACAAAAGGATGACATCTGTTTTCAATTTGATTAGTCGACTTTCTGTTAAAACTATGCTGCGTTTAATAACCGTGTATTTGTATTTTACGTGTATCTTGTCGTTAAATATTTACAAAAAAAAGGTATCCATGATAAATAATTGAATTAGGGATTCTATCACACTACAGGCAATACGTCAGCCGGTGTTTTTTACTTGACTTATCTCCCCTTAATTCGTTCTGGGCGTAACAACAGGTAATAGGGTAATTCATTGAGTTGAGCGATCGCACCGACTACATCGAACCAGGGTTCGAATGGCGCTCCGGCTCCGATGCAACTTTACTAGCATGCAACTCTGTTATTGAATTTTTACCATTACTTATTGTTTTATTCATATATTTTGTAAAAGTTCAGAAAAAAAGTTCAGCGTACTCAGATGTTTAGTGATAAAAAAGTATTGCCTTTCAGTTGTACTTATTTGAAATGTATGTCTTTCAAATTGATATCGTTCTATAAAATGAGAAAACGTCTGTTTCATTTTTCTCTTTGCAATGTCTGGCTTCCTTTCTAGAAACTATCAAAGCTTCAGTCGAGCTAGAAAAAGATTCCGTACGTTACAGTTATTTTTGCAGTGGTGCGGGTATCCTGAAATTTGTTGAGGTCATTTAAACTACATGTAGGATGTAAAAACTGATAATACATGTTAACATTTTCAGCGATGAAACTGCATCTTTTATTCTTATTACAACAGTCTTATTGTGTTATGACGGATCCATTTCACTAGTTTTTTTTATCTATTGTACGATTACCGCCTGATTTTTTCTAATATTTCAACTATAAACCGCACTGCTTAATATCTATCTTACCAGCGGTAATAACTATAAAGTTCAAAGACATTAACCTCGAGGCCATTAACAATAAGATTTGTAGTTTGATGTGTATTTAATTCTCTTTTTGACTATTTCAAAAGCCCCATGACTATTAGAATAGGGCTTATTTTCAGTACACGTTTCGTTATTGAAAAAACCCACAATATATGTTTTACATTGTATGTAACATAATTGGAACTTAGTGTTTTGGGGGATAACGTACAAGGCACATACAGCTATGCTTATGTTTGTACACATGCGGAGTGTGCTTATGTGCCCTCGTCTCGTACATTTGTAGATACTTAAGAGACCAAAATATGAGACCTAGAGATGTTTTCTACGTCCCTTTGTACATAGCTATATAACATTTTGGTATAACTCATTTTGCTCCAGCAATAAACAGCATGCAGTCGACAAGCTTTGGATGACCCTAGACGCTAGCCATCCACAGAATTTCAGTAAGTGTAAGCGCCAAGGATAAATACCAATGGTTCACATTTGTCAATGAATGGGACCAACCTTAAATGTTTCGCGCGTTAATCTGTGTCAATTCTCACCTGTAACCACATAGACACACAACGCTCGTTGGGTAAGTGATGAGGTCTTTATTGAGCTTGGTAAGAAGTTAAAAAGTTGTCATGACGTGTTGTCAGTACTGTATAACGTTCTTTGTGCGTCGCCATTTGGGGAGTTGCCTCGTCATTTGGCACAAGGCAACTCCCCTTCCCCTTCCCCCCAAGAGAGTGAAAAGCTATTTTTCCCGGCAAAAGCGGGAGAAATACATGTGAAGGGCGGGGAAAACATATTCTTCAAGTGATATCCACGACATTGAGCTCACAACCAAATACCAAATCTCGTTAACGTATTTCAGTTTAGACACGACTTTACAGTTCCATTGACATGATAAACGCAATCGTAGGTCAAATTGGGATGTCTGATGTGTATTGCTTATTGTTCTCTACAAGAATGAAGATTCACACATGTATATTTCCACCACCTTTGCTATTGTCATTGCATTGGGTGTGTAGTACTTGGATATAGACCTGTACCGTGTAAAAGTATAATTTCTTACAAAGACCTATATGTATTTATAGGAACTTCTGCTTAACGTATATATAGCATTAAAATGTTCCAATAACTGCACTGTACCATGTGAATCTAGACTCATTCTGCCATTCTGAGCTGTAGAGTATATAAGAAAGTTAACAATAATGTTACCATCAATTCATTCAATGTTTTAATGTGATCATCCTTACTTTTAAATACATGTCACTTTCAACTGATCAATAGCAATTGAATTATGCTTGTTCCAAATGCCCATACCTTGCCGTACTCGTTACTGAAGACAACAAATATAATATGCTGACGTAGATGTTTTCGGTAAACTAAATACTTGTTTCTTTTACCCCATGCTTTGATGCTGTCTCCCTAGCGTTCCTGGTTAGCCTGTTGCCAGAATATTATGACCGTTTGGATTGTCACGTTAACATATCCAGGTTTTGAGAAATGGAGCGTTAAGATGGTACCTTGATCATGAGTTGCCACCTGATTTGTAGCATCATTTCCATATGACCTTAGCTGGTGAAAACGCAAACCCTGAACAAAACTTAAGTTCGGACACATAAAGTAGCATCAACACGTTGACTGCCTTCCAGGAGACATATTGACGAAGACATCGATATCTGGTAATCATCATAGAACCATGACCTATACCCACAATTGTATTCAGTTATTGCCATGACGACATGTACATACTAAAACCCGACCCTGGCCCATTAACTTAGTCAAACATTAAGAATGTCGCGAATAACAGAACCACGTCGCCTCCCTAAAATGCAATTTAAAAAAATACATGGATTGTTAAATTAGATCAAACCCTACCGCTCCGTACTTAAAGCCAGAAAGTTAAAAGCTTCGGCTGTTAGTTAGTTTCGCATTCCCTATTGGTGTCGTTTCTATAAACCACGGTATTTCAACGCGATTGAATAGCATTGATTGAACCCAACAGAATTAAGTTTACATATTGTGTGGCAGTTTTTCCCCGCGTGCCGATCTAAACCGATACATTACATTATCATGGAGAACGGCAGACGATCCCTTGGTGCGATTTTAGTATCAGAAAGGTTTTAAATGACACTTTTTCAATACAATTCGGTTAAAATGGATTGAAAATCCGTCATGCATCAATACTCGCTGAACGTCTATGTACTTCTCTAGGTCCTCTTAATCCTTCTCCTCATCCTCCTCCTCATCCCCCATCTCCTCCTCCTCCTCCTCCTCCTCTCACTCGAATGTGGGGTGGGTTTTTTTTTTTTTTGGGGGGGGGGGGGGTTTTTTTTTTTTTTTTNTTTCTGACATGTTTTCCTCTTCTTTTTTATATTTTACTGGAAAGCGATCCTTAAACACTACGCGGTATTACTGGTATATCTGTGTTGTTACGTTATTTACATTGCCTATTTATCTTATTTTAAAAAGTATTTAATTGTTTGGAATGCTCAGTTTTTATTTATTTATCCTTCTTCCAGCACAGATAATAAAGATTCCGGTTACAAAATCAGACAAGGAAACAATCACGGGTGGGGAAACGATAAAGAAGACAGTAAATACAATGTCATTATACGACTCTCGATGCAGTAAATGCAAAAATTAGGCCCACGAATCCATTCGCAAAATTAACATGTTGGTAGCTTGGATTTAATGATGCCGAACGAATAGATAGATTCCTATTATGATATATAAGGTAAATCAATGTTGATCTCTTCTCATGTTCACATATATATTGATACGTCATTCCACGTATACACGCTAGTTCCTAATACATCATATTTAGCGTGGGTTGGTACACATAGTACCAGCTCATCCAAATGATTATTTCCACACACCTCTAAATAAACACTATCTTTTAAAATAAGGTACAATATTTTTCACAATATCTAATGCATTGTCGATATATTCTAATATGTCGAACAGTCATACTCCCAGTATCAGTCATTTTAACAACGCATAATATGTCTAACTATGAATTTAGGTGGATCATACTTGACTGTAAACAAGAACACGTGTGGGGTAAGACGTGTACGGGATAAGACGTAACTAAACTTCTTATCAAGTCAGAAATTGATAGGAAAAGCCTAAATACATCTAAACGCATTGTCCATCATACGATGAAGTGTGAAAGATACATAACTAGAACATTTAAGATACATCGATACTATAAATATATACTGTATGACCACTCATTCATAATTTGTCATTAATCTATACATGCATAGCAATTCTTATCATTTTGAAGAAAATGTTTCTTTTAATTTGACTCATCTGCATTATAGTAAAGCGTTTGAGAAATTTGCCAGTGATTCTGGGATTGTCCGCAAATCGTGACAAAATATAACGCTAACTACACGAGCGTTGTCAATGACTGGAGTTTAACTGCGTAGTGCTTATAAATTCTATTCCAGATTCTAATACATTTATTAGTGTTACTTGAGTTGATACTTCCCCCAGCGGACTAACTCTATATCGGTGAGATAAGAACAACGTTTTTAAAATACAAAATGTTTGGAGTAGACAACATACCCTATTATATTGAAATCGTTTAAGTGTGAAAGTCTATGGTTGTCGAAGATCTCCTCGTGCGTTTTTGCTAATAACTCGTGGATTAATCCAGTGCACTGGTCATAAACGTAAACATACATGGTAATTATTATGTCACTCCGTGACGAATGAAAGCTCATAAAACAGTATCACTAATACCATTAATACGCGCATTTTTAATGCCGCGGCTGCCGCAAGTTCAGAGGGAGTGGGGTGTTGGCATGCTCCACGCGGGAGTGTCGTAACGTCAAGTTGTGCGACATTTTGGTTACAGTGGCTGCGAAGGCAATAAAGTGTATGCTGAATCGTCTAAATCAAACAAGGTCGACGTTCTACAGTCTGAGAAACGCTGTCCCAGTGTAACGAGCGTTCGCTAATCGCATTGTTCCTGGCCCCATTTGACAAAACGTTACCGTAACAACCGGGGTTTAAGGACGAATCAAGGTTGTGTTTGTGATATGGTAATCAGAGGCGTTGAATATTTAAATGTCGGTACAAACGGTCACTAAAAATAATATACAACATTTATATAGCGCCCTATATCATTTGTAAAATTACTCTTTACAACATATGGATAATAGTATTATTTATATCTGATAAACAAAAAAGGCTTACAATCACCATTATATATCATTTCGTTGTGTCCTCAATATTGCTCCGTTTGTTTTTACACAACCTTAAACGGTCATATTATTTTGTTGTGGTCTTGTTGCTCCGTTTGTTTATACACAACCTTAAACAGTCACATTGTTTTGTTGTGGCGTCGTTATCGACCCGTTTGTTTATGATCTGTGTTTGCTACCTTTTATTGTGATGAGTATTTCAATATCACTCGAACGTTGAGAAATCAACAGATTTGACACAAGGTTAACCACTGAATATTTGAATGACAATTAAAACCATTTTAATTCAGATAGGGAAGTTGGTTGGAATCAATAGCTGCATTATAACAACCCCCAACATTAACTCCAGTCGTACTGATATTGACGGCCGCGGTCGTCCTGGTCGTTTGGGATTCCACTAAAAACAACATCATATCAAACGCGCCTTACTTTTAAAAAGAAACCATTTTTTAATGTATTGAAGAAGTATCTAGGAATAACAATTAAGCGTCAAGCATGCATAGCTGAATATACTCGATAAAATGTTACGGTATTATTTGAAATGCCAGAGAGAGGCGATTTGTTCATTCATGTCATCAGTGTTTGCCACAAACAGCACGCATTGCCTTTTACAATGTAACAGCGATAGCGATGGTGATTGTCATTATGCTGTACGTTGCAAGTGACGTCACAATACAAACGCGACATTCAATCAAGGTTCCCTACATATTTTTTGACATGTCAATGGTAATCTTCCGGAATTGGTGAGAATTGATTTAAGCAGGACAATGATTACGTATTTCACTCATATGTATCAGAAAAAACAACCGATTTCTCTATTTTGGAGCTACACAGTATATATCGGGGAAAAAAATGTGTGTACTTCAAAAATTAGTTTGGCTCTACATTTTAATTGAATTTAATACAACACTTTTAAGGAAATGCCCTTGTAAAAATATGCCAAGAATATCACAATGCAAAATCAGCGCCGAGCACTCTCAACTAGTCAAAAATTAAAATTACTATTACATTATTTGTGTTGCATTTTTTTATAGGTCATATGATATACAAAGGTAACAAACAAAGCATATCACAGGGTAAATAGCAAAAATTAATTCTTAATATACAAAATTTATTTCAAACTGAACACGTTTTCTTGGTTAATAAATCTTAAAATGAACAAACAATCTACACAGAAAATCATGCCATGCTTGATGTTCTTATATGATTCTCTTTGCTCAAATTCTGACAAAGACGAGGTTATGAAAGAGCAAATTCTGACAAAGACAAGACGTTATGATAGAGCAAATTCTGACAATGACAAGACGTTATGATAGAGCCGATTCTGACATAGACAAGACGTTATGATAGAGCAAATTTTGACAAAGACAAGACGTTATGATGGAGCAAATTCTGACAAAGACAAGACGTTATGATAGAGCAAATTCTGACATAGACTAGACGTTATGATAGATCAAATTCTGACATAGACAAGACGTTATGATACAGCAAATTCTGACAAAGACAAGACGTCATGATACAGCAAATTCTGACAAAGACCAGCACGTCATTATAGGGCTATGTCTGTCGATTACAAGCACGTGCTTACAGGGGAAAGTCAGCCAATTACAAGCACGCGATGATGGGTCAAAGTCTGACAAAGACAAGTCGTTATGATAAAGCAAATTCTGACAAAGACAAGACGTTATGATAGAGAACATTCTGACATAGACAAGACGTTATGATAGAGCAAATTCTGACATAGACAAGACGTTATGATAGAGCAAATTCTGACATAGACAAGACGTTATGATAGAGCAAATTTTGACATAGACAAGACGTTAAGATAGAGCAGATTCTGACAATGACAAGACGTTATGAGAGAGCAAATTTTGACAAAGACAAGACATTATGAGAGAGCAAGTTCTGACGGGGAGACCAGACGTTTTGATAGAGCAAATTCTGACAAAGACAAAACGTTATGATAGAGCAAATTCTGACAAATACAAGACGTTATGATAGAGCCGATTCTGACATAGACAAGACGTTATGATAGAGCAAATTCTGACATAGACTAGACGTTATGATAGAGCAAATTTTGACAAAGACAAGACGTTATGATGGAACAAATTCTGACAAAGACAAGACGTTATGATAGAGCAAATTCTGACATAGACTAGACGTTATGATAGATCAAATTCTGACATAGACAAGACGTTATGATACAGCAAATTCTGACAAAGACCAGCACGTCATTATAGGGCTATGTCTGTCGATTACAAGCACGTGCTTACAGGGCAAAGTCAGCCAATTACAAGCACGCGATGATGGGTCAAAGTTTGACAAAGACTAACACGTGGTTATAGGCCGAGGTCTGACAAAGACTAACACGTGGTTAAAGGCCGAGGTCTGACAAAGACTTATAAAGTCAAACACGTGGTTATAGGCCGAGGTCTGACAAAGACTAACAGGTAATTAAATGGTAAAATCTTATAAAGACAAACACGTGGTTATAGGCCGAGGTCTGACAAAGACTAACAGGTAATGACATAGTAAACTCTAACAAAGTCAAACACGTGGTTATAGGCCGAGGTCTGACAAAGACTAATAGGTAATTAAATGGTAAACTCTAACAAAGTCAAACACGTGGTTAAAGGCCGATGTCTGACAAAGACTAACAGGTAATTAAATGGTTAACATTTACAAAGTCAAACACGTGGTTATAGGTCGAGATCTGACAAAGACTAACAGGTAATTAAATGGTAAACTCTAACAAAGTCAAACACGTGGTTATAGGCCGAGATCTGACAAAGACGAACAGGTAATTAAATTGTAAACTCTTACAAAGTCAATCATGCTGTTAAAGGGCGAAGTTTGCCAAGATATGCCTCATTTTTCAACATTTTACAGAAGATCCGGCAAAGTTGTTATATGTTATACAGGGCAAAGCCTGATAAAGTAAGTATATGTATGTAACTATAGAGCAAAGCCTGGCAAAGTTAATATATGTTACTACAAAGCATAGCCTGATAAAGTCAATACATGTATGTTACTATAGGACAAAGTCTGATAAAGTTAATATATGTTACTATCGCGCAATGTCTGACAAAAATAATCTATGTTATTATAGGGCAAAGCCTGATACAGTTAATATGTGTTACTATAGGGCAATGTCTGACAAAAATAATATATGTTACTATAGGGCAAAGCCCGGCAAAGTTAATATATATTGCTATATGACAAAGCCTGATAAAGTTAATATATATTTTACTATAAGGCAAAGCCTGATAAAGTTGATATATGTAAATATAGGGCAATGTCTGACAAAAACAGTATATGTTACTATAGGGCAAAGCCTGATAAAGTTAATATATGTTACTATAGGGCAACGCCCGGCAAAGTTAATATATATTACTATAGGACAAAGCCTGATAAAGTAAATACATGTATGTTACTATAGAGCAAAGCATGGCAAAGTTAATTTATGTTACTATAGGGCAAAGCCCGGAAAAGTTAATGTATGTTACTATAGGACAAAGCCTGATAAAGTTAATATATGTTACTATAGGGCAATGTCTGACAAAAATAGTATATGTTACTATAGAGCAAAGCCTGGCAAAGTTAATTTATGTTACTATTGGGCAAAGCCCGGCAAAGTCAATATATATTACTATAGGACAAAGCCTGATAAAGTTAATATATGTTACTATAGGGCAATGTCTGACAAAAATAATATATGTTACTATGAGGCAAAGCCTAACAAAGCAAGCGTGATATTACAGGACGAAGTCTGTCAAACACAAAAATGCCATTATAGTGTGAAGTCTGACCAAGACAAACTCGTTTACCAACGTGGCTCACTAAACAAATAAATGATGATTAGCCGCCAGTTTTGTGAACAATTAAATCCATGTTATAAAACATTATCGTCCTGAAATATCATGCCTCATGCTCCCACAAAACTAGCAATCATCAGGTCGGAAATGGTTTACTCGCTCGGTTTTGTATTGCCATTATGTGATATTGACTAGGGCTTGGCATATGTCAGGCGCATACAACACAACCCGTAGTTTAAATCAAGTAAATGCAATGTCTGTTCCGTGTTTTAAAATTTAATTCTTGGGAGTGCCACTACATTGTAATCTAAAATGGTTTTGGCATCATGTATAATCTTACTTCTTCATCCATTACATGTGATAAGCGGCTTTCACAATTGTCATCGCTATTCACAATATAACTTTGGCAAACAATTTCCTTTTTTTTCTTAATGCAGGAAAAGGAAATATCAAAGCTTCGATTGATGAGAAGAATGGGAAAATTATATCAATGGTTTTTTGATCGTTGCAATAAAAGTAAATATTGAATACCTTTTTGAATTACACGTTAAAACATAACGCAGCACGTGCTTTCCGCATGTTTTGATAGTATAATAGACGTATCCGTTTAGTTTTCTAGGTATGGACAACATACATTTCACTGTCGACAGTAAAGAAGTAAAAGGAAAAATCAATTTGATTTAAACTACAATACCAATACAGTAACCTTCTCAAGTGATGTATTCCTTGTAATATATTTAGATATATTCCGGAAGAAATAATATTTAAATCGCTATTGTTTCTACTTTTCTAACCAAAAGTTCATAAACATACACAAACTAGTTTAATATTGAAAGCCTCCGTTATCTAGATCTGGTTCCGTCATTACATTTCCCCCTGTATTACTATCACCAAGCAATTTACCGGGTCCACCAGGATGTCGTATCATACAATTATAAAACGCTGTAACGAAAACAAAATCAGAAACTCTGTGGTTATAATTCGTACAAGGCTGTACATACTGGCAATGTAACATGGGTCTCTTTCCGACAAGTCTGTAAGGGAAGAGTGTTAACGCAATATATATATACGGTCTCCCAGGTGACCGAATATGACACTGTTAACATACACGCCGGAAGAGCTGGGGCGATACTAATCAATTTGATGTGGATCCGGAGCAGGAAAGGATTTTCCGCCTCGAAAGTCATGACGTTTTATTTCACGGACCAAAGTTAGTTGCGAATAGATGGACCTCTAATGAAGTGATCACTGTTATTGATTAAACACTATGGCGATGTCTGAACCAGCCGAGCGTGCCTGTGTGACGGACATACGACCAACGTCCGGAGTAGACAATTACTTCATTTTCTTAATAATCCTCGCAATCACACAGAAAAAAACCTGTGCACGTTAGTGATAAATATATATAGCGACTGAACGTCTGCTTCAAGCGGAAGTTTATTTCATTCAAGCATATCCATACCTCTTAACATATACATACCTCTTAACATATAAATACCTCTTAACAAAGACATACCTCTTAACATATACATACCTCTTAACATATACATGCCTCTTAACATATACATACCTCTTAACATATACATACCTCTTAACATATAAATACCTCTTAACATATACAACATACCTCTTAACATATACATGCCTCTTAACATATACATACCTCTTAACATAGACATACCTCTTATCATATACAACATACCTCTTAACATAGACATACCTCTTAACATATACTTACCTCTTAACATATACATGCCTCTTAACATATACATACCTCTTAACATATACATACCTCTTAACATATACATACCTCTTATCATATACAACATACCTCTTACAATAGACATACCTCCTAACATATACATACCTCTTAACATATACATACCTCTTACCATATACATACCTCTTAACATATACATACCTCTTAACATATACAAAATATCTCTTAACTAAAAGGCACACGGAAAGCTCATTGATACACACGCTACCGGAAGTAGAAATATGACCCATGAACCTAAGAATCCAGCAATGCATATTCAGCATTAATTAATCTTTTATGTCAATTGTTAAAATGTGTGTGTGCCTTGTATCCTTGAAAACCTGTTTGGTTAGAAAAGCTACAGTTATTTCCTAGATACATTTGTATATGTATGTTTCTATTACTTTCTATCAACAAAGTGATACTAGACATATGTCAAAGAACTTCGATATATCTTCCCATAAGGAATCGTCTGATTTAATTCCAATTAACCACACACTATTTCCCTTTTTCGAATACTGTACCAGATATTCCGATTGTAGTCCTTAGGTAAAAAAAAATCAAGTTTTCCACATACAAGATTTTTTTTTTTTTGTGGCATTTTACTTACTAGGTTATTATTGAATTTTGTCCCAAGGGGAAACCAGTCACGTACACTAGCCGAATTGTTTGATTCCGTCTCTAGATTACTAACAAATTCCAGCGAAATTGGAATTGATTAGGTTTACTGTCTGTAGAACACCAATCATTTGAAGCAACATATCAATTAGATTGAATTTGGGTTCCGTTTCAAGAAAAACAAGCTTTCTTGAATCACTTCACGTCTATGGAGCGCCATTTATTTGGCTGCAACGATAACTTTATTGAAAGTTACTCTCAGATGATGAAAGACCAAAGCTATACCTAAAAAAGATGTGATTACGTGTTGCTTTTACAATATACGTATCTAAGTTTAAGTACCGCATCTAATGACATCATCGGTCAATAGTCTGTAGCTGGCTCCGTACCATCCTGTAAGTACAGCTCGCAAATAGAATGAACATTGCTATATTTGACTTTATGCTGGGTTTATCCTTTTATTGGCGGATCGGTCGAGTGGTCAACACTCCGGCCTTCCAAGCAGGCAGCCGGGGTTCGATCCCCGAAGTCGCCGTTCGCATGGAATATTAGAGAAAGTGTTTTTCTCCTGCCCACACAACTCCAACAACCAAGGTGGAGCATAAAATATTCTGGGGTGGGTGTTGCGGTATCTGTGCTGTAGCATTCAAGTGAGGTGGCACTATAAATGATACCGTTGGAAGCACGGTCCCACTACAAACAGAACATAATACATCTCCAGCACACACACAGACATACATACGTAGGGAGATATTAGCCAGGTGGCATAGGAGTAAGGACTAGTAGTTAGCGCCCGATAAGGCAGCTCCTGCGAATTCCTCAATATTGTATTGATTGATATATATATGCTAAATGTATTGACTGTAAAAAAATGTATATCTTTGTACATACTGTAAAGCGCTTTATAGTGGCTTATGTTAGCTAGATAGGGCGCTATATCAAATGTTGTATATTTTTTTTTTTTAATTTATTTATCTAAAGCGTATTGCATTGAACAGCATTCCAGTGTCTGTTTCTATAGCGTTATAAGTACGTGAAGGAATTCAAAGTTGTGCTCTGGTTTATAGCAGTAAACAGAAGCTTGATTTACATCATAAATCACTGGTACACAGAGCCGTGAATCAGGATTTGATATCTTTGGTGTATATCTGTAGAAAGTCAGTCAGCTGGATACTTCTTTAGAGACAGATTGAATGAACGATCCAGCCGTCTTATACAAGATGGTAATGAGACTTCGCACTAATTGGTTTTCGCCTAATTAAATACATACGCTGATGAGCGTATGAAATCAATGTTCCCTGATTAACGCGCTATCGCCTAAACAGGATATGATGGAGTCAAACATTAAGAAGTTTTATCAACTTGAATACGTGTGAAAAAGTTATATCGTATTTTGTGTGTGTGTTTAAAGCCATTACATTTGTATATAACAATGACAAGATAATACAGGCTTAAATTGACATCCTGCTGTAAGTATGCCAGTACTAATACTAGGCTACAGTTGATAGAGTTTCTAAAGATCTTATTTTATAGACGAGTCAGCACTAATGAAGTAGAAATGCTGAGCTAAAATTGGTAAAACTGTGTTTCTCAAAGTTGCATCGACATTGTTGTTCTTAGTAATACAAAAAAGTTGTATTTTATTGTATTTGAAGATATGCACAGGTCTATAATGGTGAGAGGTGAACTAGTGTACACGTGTTACATATCATTGGCCCCGCTTTATCTAGTCTCTGGGGGACAACCGTGTCATCATTGATGATTCTACACTGTTTTTACACACTGTTTTTACAGAGCATGAGTATTATAAACGTCACGACGTGTAAGCTAAACATAAACAAACTTATCTTTTTTTGGTCACCACGTGCAAGCTTAACATAAATAAATTATCTTTTTTTGCTCACCACGTGTAAGCTAAACATAAACAAACTTATCTTTTTTGGTGACCACGTGTAAGCTAAACATAAACAAACTTATCTTTTTTGGTGACCACGTGTAAGCTAAACATAAACAAACTTATCTTTTTTTGTTGACCACGTGTAAGCTAAACATAAACAAACTTATCTTTTTTTGGTGACCACGTGTAAGCTAAACATAAACAAACTTATCTTTTTTTGGTGACCACGTGTAAGCTAAACATAAACAAACTTATCTTTTTTTTGGTGACCACGTGTTAGCTAAATATAAACAAACTTATCTTTTTTGGTAACCACGTGTAAGCTAAACATAAACAAACTTATCTTTTTTTGAGACAAATACAATCATATACAGTCTTGACATTTCATTATAATTTATTAAACATGCTGTTTTTATGATTGCGTTTTCCCGACGATTCTACAATTCTTCAACCTGTATATAACATTCTGTTGTGAAAGAGGACTATTTCATCATGATACAGATCTCAAAAAGGTCGTTTTTACCATGTTATAGGTCAAAAAGGAAACTACAATACTCTGTTTTAGGTCTCAAATGGGCACTATCTCACCTTTTAAGAGGACTCCATGGGATTCTAATTTACCATTTTACAACTCACAAGGGACTTTTGTTTACTTTAGGGTAGTCTACAAAGAGTATGGTGACCGGATCTTTCTATAGTAGAATAGCAATGTATCTCGTTTTACTTATCAAACATATTCTCTTTCTCAACTACGCCAAGACATTGCAGTCAAACATGAGGATGACGAGTTGTGTGTTATGTTAAAGGTATGAACTGTCTCGGTGTAAAGTATCCGGGAATATCCGAGATCGTAAGAATATAGTACATATCCAGACTTAATAAAAAAAAATATCCTGATTTCAAGGAAAATCAAATATGGTCCAATGACTATACTAAACAATATATATATATATACAGACATTGGATTCTTAGATTTTGACAGTAATGTACAAAAATGTACATATATTTGTAACTTAGTAAATATACGATTAATGTGTACTTTTAGTTAAAACATGACCCAGGATAACAATTAAACATGTGTTCTATTATCCTGGCTATTTTCATGCTCAAGTATCAGATGAAGAGTACGAAACATCATCTTAACTATTCCTAGTATTGTCAGTATGGCAGGGGGGCGTGTGCGTCAGACTCACACTTAACTATTCCAAGTATTGTCAGTATGGCAGGTGGTCGGGGGCGTCAGAGTCACACTTAACAATTCCATGTATTGTCAGTATGTCAGGTGGTTGTGTGCGTCAGAGTCACACTTAACTATTCCAAGTATTGTCAGTATGGCAGGGGGTCGGGGGCGTCAGAGTCACACTTAACAATTCCATGTATTGTCAGTATGGTAGGTGGTAGTGTGCGTCAGAGTCACACTTACCTGTTCCAAGTATTGTCAGTATGGCAGGTGGTCGTGTGCGTCAGAGTCACACTTAACAATTCCATGTATTGTCAGTATGTCAGGTGGTTGTGTGCGTCAGAGTCACACTTAACAATTCCAAGTATTGTCAGTATGGCAGGTGGTCGTGTGCGTCAGAGTCACACTTAACAATTCCA